>NW_027367013.1:0-62963 GCF_046119375.1 Phyllobates terribilis
CCCACGTAAATGTTGTTTTGGGTTCCAAATTTTGGTATTGAGCTGAATTTTAGGGCATTGGCCCATAAAACCTCACGTCACGTGCCACCTAAACCATACATATATATACTCTCATCCTTCTAATTGAAAAAAGCTACGCCGCAATAATCAACTCTCAATTTCAGTATGTTGTTTTGTTTATATGTTATGTTGAGCACGAGCTTATGTTTATTTGTTGAGCTTATTTTATTTCCTTCTTGTAATCAGTTCATCTTTCCAATTAGTGGATTTCAGTTAGTGTTTGTGCCCGTAGTTTTTACCCGAAGAGTTTCCACATAAATCTTGTCTGTCCCTTATTTTGACCGCTCTTCGTTTCCGTTTTGCTTGTTGATTCGTTGATTCCGTTTAATTCACATCAAGGAAGCTAGATACAATGTAAAATCAGACATACATCAACTAACAATCACTATATTATTCTCTAGCATTCAGATATCATACAAAGCACAACAAATAATGAAGAAATTAATCATGAATGCAGATTTTCAGCCTCTACGAATCTAAAGAAGAAGAGCGTGAAAGCCAAATAGAGGAAGGAAGCTCTTCCTTTTCACCTCCTCGTACACCACATAGCTACAACTACAAGAACACAAGACAAGACTAATTCATCTTATATCAAGTTATCTTTTGAGTTATTTTGTTCAAGTCTACCTTTTCATGGAGTATGATTCTCTGGATTTTGATGTCCATCCTCTACTGAGCTTCATCTTTGTTCTGCCTATTCATCTAAGAGATCAACACCTGTAATGTGTTGTTCTTCCTAATGGTTGTTCTTGATGAGTTAAAGAGTTTAATGCACATTGAACTGAGAGTTGGGCTTTCTAAGAAGAGATTGAACATAACTTGACAAGTCTGTAACTGTTGAACATGTTTCACAAAGGGCGTATGAGTACGCACTTTGGAAATTCAGCCGGCACACTCCCGAAATTCCGCATAACGAATGCGGAGTGATTTTTTTTAAAATAAGTAATTTAACGAACCTGTGTAAAATGGTTCATTAAATTACTTAATCCGGTCTAAAACCTCCGCATTTGTTATCATCCATTTAAAATGCAAAAGCCCATTCTATTATTCACCTTTTACCAAATTACCTCCACTGACCTAAAAAAAACCCGGCTACTTTTCATCTTCTTTCCCCAAAATCTGGCGAGCAAGATCACCCAATATTCAGTGATTTCGAGCACCTCCGACGCGTCTTCGAGCAGGTCCGGTCCTCTATGTTGCTCCTATCCATGCGGCGTCTCTTCAAGCCCAGATACGAGATCCTGCCCGGCCTCCCTCCGTCTTCAAACCCAGATCTCGGCCGCCTCAGTCTTCTCCGACACCTCTCTCCCATAGATCTGGCATCACCACCCTCTCCTCTTCCTCTCCAACACCTCTTTGTCTCAGATCTGCTACCCCATCCGGAGACTCCTTCCATTTCCATTACCCCAGCAGGCGGTTCATGGAGACGCCTTCTCCGAATAACTCACCGGTGGAAGCTCTCTCCCCCATAACCATCGATGAGGTGGACAACTTCCTCGTCGGCGATTTCTTCGCATTGGAAGAACTCACCGACAATATTCCACTGGAAAATGAACAGGCACCGGATTCCTGTCACTTGACTTCTCGTTGATGAACAATTTGCTAGCAGGCGGTGTAGAGATGGTTCCGGTGATGACTCTGACGACTGGTCCTGCGGCAGCTTTGACAACAGTCGTGGCTCCTGATCCGGGCGGGCTTGTAGCTGAAGGTCCCACATTTGAGCTTTTTTTGGGGGTATCGGCGGATCAAAACCGATTGGTGGCTCCCGGTACTTGCTCAGATAGTACTGATGGGCCATACAACCCCAGCATGAACACGACGATGCATAGGGGGGGGGGGGTCGGGAAGACGAGCGTAGAGGCGACGCTGCACCAGGGCCGGAGCCTTGTGAGACACGGGCTCATCGTTGTCATCATACGGAATTGGTACGTTTAATTTTAAATTATAATAGATTTAATATTTGTTTGCATGATAGGTTATATTGAATTTGTTTTTAATTAGAACGGTTTTAGAATATTTATAATAAATTCTAATTAGATTTAATATTTGTATATAATCTAATTTGGATTTAATAATTTAATTTTAATTAATTGTATTAGATCTAATATTTAAATGCATGCATAGATTATATTCAAATTTAATTAGAACCCTTTTTGAATATTTATATGGAAGTTGAATTAGATTTAATATTTTATATAGAATTTGATTTAGACTTAAGAAATTATTTTGAATTAATTATATTATATTAGATTTAATATTTAATTGCATGCATAGGTTCTATTAAATTAGAATGATTTTTGAATATTTTATAAGGAATTTGAAGTAGATTTAATCAATATGACTAAATTATATTAGGTTAAAATCAATTGCATGGTTAATTATTCATTAAAAAAATAATTCAACATTTCTTATGCGTAGATATAAATGTATGTTTAGGTAATTTTACATTTACACCTTTGCATAACTAATCCAGAATTATTTTTCCGGGATTCCATACTTCTACATTCAATATGCGGAGGTTGAGATTTCACACTTTTGCATTTAATTTGTGGAGGATACAAAGAAATTATATTTAAGTTAGAATTGTTTTTATATATTTATTATCTTAATTAAACAAATAATGAAAATATATACACATAAAAACTAGGAGGCAATAGAGAATAACAAAATTAGAGTAGCGACGACGAGGCACGTTGAGCTGCGTCTTATTTTAGCTTCGGTGTGCAAGAAACATTGTGGAGAGGGTCTCTTGGAGAGTGGTGTCCGAGTGGACAAAGGTGAGTTGTCTAGTACTTCTGTGCATGCCTCGTCCACCGGGCATGACATTGTCACTAGTTCGGATCATGCCTCTACATTAGTAGTCGCGTTGGCATCAGCCTCCGTCTCTTGATTCCCAGGAGCCCCCTACCCCTTCTTCTCATCGGCCGCTGTCGCACAAGCCTCCTTCCTTTACATCTCCTATTCAACCCCCCTGCATCACCCGTCAATGCTGTTCACCTCGTTTTGCTGCTTGCGCCCCTTCCGCTGCTTTCCTCCTTCTGTTGATGGACCTCCTCCTGCTGACGACCCCCTTACCGACATCGGTGCTCCCACATACAATTCTTTGCTCATCAGCTATGACACACACATATCCATTTCCTCTGGAGAGAGTCAACCCACTAGAGGAGGTTGAGGGTCCATAGCAAGATGATGGAGTGGGACATGCTGAGATGTTTACTACCTAGAGTTGAGGAGGTGGTGTCATGGAGTTGGATTGCTTGACAAGCCAGGCTTTTGGGTCTCTTCAACTTTCAGTTTGGCAAGGTCGACCACACCTTTATTGCAGCGTCCGTGAAGAGATGGCATCCTAGACCTACAACTTTCAATTTCCATGTGGGGAGATGACCATCTTGATTCATGACATGACATTGCAAGTGGGGATTTAGCTGGAGGTTCTTGAGGATTTAGATCCCGACTTCTACCCACAACATGGGGCTATTTTTTTATTAGGTCCTCGAGGCCAATCCGGCTTGGATGAGGGCATTTGGGGAACAGACGAACGACTGGTTGTGCCACTACATGAAGAATGGGGAGATCAATACAAATGACTTTGGGGATTATGGGTATGCCATGTTGTACGAGGGTGCTGACCCATATACCCTAGCCATGGGATTTCTAGATCATGCAATGTCGACTAGTATTTTCATGAATCAGTTAACAAATGCCCCATGGGTCAAGATTTTGTCCTTGTTCGAAAACTATGAGCTTGTTAGAGACACCTCATCTCATAGGCTTCAACTGTATTATCCAACAAGTATAGAGCACTAGGAGAGGCATTAAGGGTGCATGCTATCTACTACATGTATAATTATGTTTTTTGTATTTACCAACATAAAAATTCAAACTTGAATATCAACTATATATTTTTTCTTTATAAGTAATAAAGCTTTCTACATACACATATTTCACGGCATTTCCAGAATATCCTAACCCAAATCCCAAGGCACTGGATCCCATTTGCCAAGCTTTAATGTTTAGGACACACCGCACTCCTGAGCATTCGCTAGATATTATTCGCCATTATTGACATATTCTTGAGGCCTACAGACCAGAGGATGTACGTTTTTTCAACAACGATGAATTTTATATACATTGTTAGTTTAAATGATCGTTGATAGCGTATTATTTTTATTGCAGATAAGTTGGACGCCGTATGGCCTGATCATACACAAAGACTCCTATCGACCGTCCATGTATAGAGGCACAATCTGTTTTCTTAATATCATGGAGCCGCACATGCCTGATAGGGCGCTTAGACAGTTCGGACGTCGCCAGAGTCGCCCATTATATGTCATCGCACCCGTCTCAGTTGTTTGTCATGACCAGGTGTCTGACACAAATTCCTCTCTATATCATCTTGACTTTGATCTTTCTTGGGCCCGATGGGAGGACATGCACCATAATTTGTGCCCCTACATCAAGACGAGTCCGGCAGCGCATCCTGCATGGGACGTGGACGAGGAATATCTAGACTTGTTCTTGCAGGTGTCGCATCCTTACCTCCACCCGATGAGCCAGTTTCACGATCATTTCCTCCCTCATACGGAGCCTGAATGGTCGTTGTGCCCAATCAAAGTAAATCCTAACTAGCAACTCTACAATAGTATAGAGGCAAGCAAGGGTCAAATCCAACATGGAGTCAGATTATCAATTCTTGTGTAAATAATATGATTAACTATAAAGTAACCAAAGGGGGGGGGGTTGTATGCAAACGAAATCCACACAACAAATCGATAGGTTGATCATTGATAACTTATTAACGTTTGAGTTCATCAATTCATATGGTTGTCCTAATCCATGTTCTAATATAGTTATTAGTCCAACTAGTCCTAGTAACCCTTACTAAGCTACAACTCTGAAACTATCAGGATTCAATAACCAAGCAACAATAAACTCAGGAATAGATAGGTGCATGCAGTAACATTGACTTAAGTCGATATTTAACATGCAATCAACTCTCTCTACAATCTCAAACCCAACTAGATCATGCAATTGATTTGCTGCACAAGGATAAGACCTTTCAACTAGAAATATTCAAACCCTAGCAATATGAATAGATCCAATCTACCTAGGTAGCCAATCCAGACAGACAACTCAGATTCAATAAACATATGAGCGCAAGAGAGATGAAACAATCCAAATATAAAATAGAACAAAGGTAGAAGTCTTACAACCACATCAATCCGAAGGCTTCAGTTGTCGAACATAGACAAAGAGAACTAGTGTGACATAGTTACTCTAGAACGTAAAAAGTGTAAAGTGATCTAGGATGAGGAGGCTAAAGTCTAAACCTCCTATTTATTGAAACCTAATACTAGAAAATAATAATACTAAAAGCCTAGCCTTAAACTCTATCAGAAAGCAACAAAGGCCCAGAAGTAATCCCGCAAGGAAATCCCACAGCAGCTCATCGACCCAACAGGGGCGCGGCAGTGCAATGGCCCTTCTCAGCCCATGTGCCATGAACAGCTGTGCGGTCATGCCCGACGCAATTACGTGTTCTTCTACGCGGTCACGCCTTCATCTCTGTGGAAATCTTCTATTCATTTTCATCCAAATGCATGTAATCCTAATGAATAACGCTTCTGCACTGCAAGGTCTAGATTACATGAATACGCTCCATAACATTGTCAAGTCACCTATAAACAACGCTAACAACCACTGGATGTGCTATGCAAGATATCGCTTATAAAACTCCTTGTGGATTGTGTGACCTTATGAACTTAGTTTAACTAAGTTTACAACTTTGGTGCGGAATAAAACTAAGAACAATATGAACTATGATTTCCAAAACGATTCTTGTATTGATTTCTTGTAAGGCTTACAACTACTAGGCTAACACACAGTCCTTAGTTCGTCTCTAAATCTCCTAGCTATTGCCTAAACCCTAAATCAATCGTACAAACTCTTAGCACCAACAACCGGTCGTTTGAAATGATAATCTAATCTATTTATACTAGGGCATAATCACTAGGAACTAATCTACGAAAAGTTAGATAAAAATATTAAATAAAATAACAAATCTCAATAGACTAATTAAGATAAAAAAGTAGCTTTAACAACCTAGATTACAAATCTAGGAGATCTCCTGTGAATCAATCTTTCCTTTAATAGCGGCTTTGAAGATATCTTTCCATTTATACGCGCTCAGTTCCCTTCAATGCACTCGATTCCCTTAAGTGCGTCACTCTCTTGTATCACTTGAATCTTTATACGCTTGGTTCCTTTGTTCCAGTATTCGATTCCCTATCTCCGGCACTCGGTTCCCTTCATTTTGGTAAAGTGCCTTAAGCGCTATGCTTCTCGCTTAACTCGCTTCAGCTTCCAATCTTAAGCTCGTTGATTCCACTGCTTTAATCACCTAATTTGCTTGAAGGCCTATTGCTATCCTGCAATATCTTACTCAATGTAGACATTAGTGTATAAAGATGTTTATTCATTAAAACTTAGAGATTATAAGTTATAGAAACTAAAGGCTAGATCCTATAACCAACAATTCCCCCCTTTTTAATGATGATGACAAACATAGAATCCTGGCACATATGTAAAGTTTAGCCATAATATAACTGAGAAAGAAGTAGCTTTGGTTCCCCCTTAACCAATGAATAAGTAGCACTCATCGCCCTTTGAACTTACCATGAGAATTAGTGAAATAACCCCTATGCCTGTAATATCCCCCCTTTTGACATTATTGAAAAGGATATGCTTACTATCAAACAAGAGAAAATAAAGAGTAGTATATGCATGCTCTCTAGAGGAATGATTAAGTGATGAATAAGAAAACTATCAAGTCAAGCACGTCTCAGTACAAACTAGAGCAAGCAGATAAATAATTCAAAGGCATACTTTATATTAGATAACCATAAAAGCACACAAGGACATGCAAAAAGAGCAAAAAATACATAGGATTTTGTGAGGGGATTTGGATTTTCCTAAGAAAGCCTAAGGCACTGAGAATAGGACTGAGTCACTCCCAATGTATTCACCCTCATAGTCACTGAGGTGTCCTTCTTTCAGGGGCCCGATCATGAGTGCCTTCATATGATGAAGATGCTAGTCAATCATGCGACGCTAGCCTACCATGTGCATGTTGAGATGGGGAACGATCTTAAGTGTTCGCAGCTGAATTTCTTCAAAGCTCATGTTCTCAGGTAGCATGGGCTTCTTCTGTTTAGCTGGGTTTTCAGGCGCTTTGATTTGGCTTCAGATTTTGGAGGGGCTCATGTATTGGCTTGGATATGGGTTCAGGCTTGGTCTCAGGTTAGGTGTAGGGCCTAGTTTGAGCTTTTCTGGGGGGGGGGGGGGCGTCCATCCCTGTGTGTTTCACTAGTCGCCGCAGCCCTGTTTATGTGATTAATACTCTCAAGCGCTGTCTCTTTGACTGCGCGGTAAATGTCGAGCTCGACCATGATCTTTTTCACGACATGCGGGTAAGGCAACGTGTGGTTTTTGTGCATTTTCACCGTCAACATATGAGAGAGGATAAGCCACGGTGTGTCTATAATACTGACTTTGATAACCTCTCGAAGAAGACAAGCATCGACAATTGTAACGGTGTCCCTCTTCTCTTGCCTTGGAATGACGTTCTAGAGCATGATGAAATGTAGAAGCTTGGTGCCAAAGCTGAGCATATTGGTCTTTCTTTCCTTCGACATGGCTGTGTCCACCAGTAGCTCAATCGTCTCTGCCTTGCCTGAGGGCCAGTTCTTCTTCGGCAATGACGCATACCCTTCGCCTATAGGGAGGCCGAGCACCTTGGATATGAGCTTGATGTTAACTGTTTTGGGCTCGTCTCCCCATGGAATTTGCATGACTGGGTAGGACTAGCCGAGAGAGGGAGGCATCGGGACAAGAGCGCTGTAGAACTTACGCACCTCATCCAGGTCGACTGTGAAGGGCTCGACCTCAAGCTTGCACCAGCGAGTTCGCTTGAGAGATGCAACAGTGGCGGCTACATTGAACTCGGCTGGGCTGAGGATGCTCCAAAACTTTTGGCCGATTATGATGGGATCGATTACCACGCGCGTCGAGAAGTTGCCGTGGGCTGGGGGCAGGTGATAGTCTGAGTCGCCCTCCATGGTGATGACCTCCTTCGATGAGAGCCCTTTGGCTCTTTTATGGGTAGTGGAGGAGGGAGTAATCTGGAGAGGCCTTCTGAGAGAGGCTTGCTGTTTTGGGGACCTTGGGAGAGTGAGGGCGAGTGTGGGTGATGTGAGGGCAAGGGCTTGTGTCTGGGGATCGCTCTCATCATGAACAGAGGCCGTCAGTGTGTGCTCCATGGAGTTGGATGAAGATGCTTTGGGGTAGTGGAAGAGACAGAATGGATTGGTTCTTTGTATTTGGGCTGGTCTTATTTCATTGGAGCAGGAGAAGAGTGGTGAGAAGGGGTGGTTTTGATAGGCAGAGGAGGTGGTGAAGTTGGAGGAGGTGGTGTGGGTTGTTTCTCCGGGACAACAACGGTGACAGTGGTGAGTGTTGCAGTCACCAGAGGGGGAGATTGTGAGGTGGAGGGTGTAGGCGGTGGTGGAGTAGAGGTGGTGGTGGCGACCGATTCGAGGAACGCTCTATACTTCATATACTCGGCCCACTACTCTAGAGTTATGTTTAGGGGGTTGGCCATTTGTGATTTGAGAAGGTGATTTGGTAGAGAGAGAAGATTATGGAGAGAATGAGATGGAGAAAATGATGAATAGTGAGAAAATGGGTGAGGGGGATACGAATCTTGGTGAGATGGGTTTTTATGGGGGCGGTGCAACAGTCCAAATACAACGGATCTTAACAGCTCAGATCCGGCGCCTCGATTTACGTATGAGCAAGTGACCGTTCGGGAACTGAAGCCTAATCATTGCCTAGGAAGTAGGCGGTCGCTAGGATGCTCGGTCCCTATACCGTCGTCGGTCCCTATGCTCAGTTCCTTATTTATCTGCGCATTATACCTTTCTAAGTGTTCTCGGTCCCCATTCTTTTCTCGGTCCCTATGTTCATTCCCCTTAGCTTTGCGCTTGCTATTTTCTCATACAACTCGGTCCCCATCATTTAAGGTGTTGTGTCTCAGTTCCCATTCTGGGCGGGATAATTATACTCACTTAAGCACATAAATAAATTCAAACGCACTAAGGGACTTGACAACTCTTTTAAAACAACAAGTGCTAAGCATACATAGGAAGGCTCTTTTCCATCTAAGTGAATATTCCCAGTTGTGGGAAATTGGTCATAGGGAACGTTACACAAAGATCAAGGCTAAGGGACTAGCTTATAAACACAAATCATATTTGAGTAGCTTGATGTTATGGTTAAGGAGAGATCATCGTGTTTATATATCAAGGCTTGAGAATGAAGAGCATGCAAGGGAATAAGATTTTAGTAAGCAATAGTACAATCCTAGAAGGGCCTAACAAGTGTTTATCATTAAGCATCACAAAGAGCATGCGAGAGACGAATACTCCTAAGTGAATATGCTAGGTTCGTGCACGTATTAGTCCTAAATTCCCAAGTTTAAAAGAAGCATCAATTTGTATGAGTCAAATAGAATGTGCTTACATTGGGAGGAATGCTTAATGGAGAGGGTTCAAACCCAAGTGAAGCCTTAGTTTGATGAATGGTTCCTTGTTCAGGGCCTTGGTGAAAATGTCTACTATTTGATCCCCAGTTCTACAATGGGTAAGCTCTATATTCTTCTTCTCCATATTGTCTCGAAGGAAGTGATGATGCACGCCAATGTACTTAGTTTGAGAGTGGTGCACATGATTCTTTGATATGTTGATAGAATTAGTGTTGTCACATCTTATTGATAGGAGCATGTTATATGGTGATAACTAGTGACTATTAGTATAGGATTAACAGTGTTTAGGTGCTTGTCGAGTGTTATTCCCGAAATCCGGTTTCGAGTTGATATTATGGATTTGCGAGAAGCTCGAAAGCGTTTCTTGTGGTGCGACATGAAGATCCCATTTGTACCCTTCATTGGTGCTTGCGGGATGGAGCTAGATGGATAATGTACCACACCTTCACCAGGAAAGGGCCGAGAGGCAAAGCCGAGCTGCCTCGAGGCTAGTTGAAGACAAAGGCGAAATACTGCAGAACTGGAAATCGCTCCCGCGATTTGCCCTTTATCCATCAATTCAAGCACTCGAGATTTTGGAAGAGTTCCACATCAGCAAGCAAAATCGCGGTCGCGATTAGACTATCGCGGTCGAGATTTTGCTACGGAGTTATCCGAATTCAACCTTTCTTGGATGCTTTGAAGATGCCATTTGACTTGAAGTTTTGTAACTTCTTTTTGTTTAATTTTGCCATTGAATTTCAGACTTGAATTTTCTATTTTTATTTTGGTTTTTCTAGGGAGAAATATAAAAGACTCTTCTTCTTCTCCCTAGAGTTTTTGGATCTTGCTTTGTAGTAGAGAAAACACCATTGTTGAGAGCTTCATGAATCACTAAGTTTTTGTTTGTTATTTCAAAGTTTGAAGCCTTCTTTCATTGGATATTGTTGTGAGTTTCCTACATCTTATATCTTGTTTCAATTGTTATTTTATAATCTCTTGTGCCTCAATTTGCTATTGAGAAATATTGATTTGTCTAGGTCTAGAACTAGATTGGTTGGTATTGTTTCATATTGCTAGACTAGATAATTCTTGTTGAAGAATCTTGTCCTTGCATAGAAATCTCTATCTACATGAACTTGTTGTGATTGTTGTTAGCGTAGAGATTATAAAGTTGTGTCAAGTATCGGCTTGTCGCCAATGGTATTGCACAAGCCTACCTATCTTTGAGCTCAATGCTATTTGAGTATTGAATCTTAGTTGTTCTAGGATTATAGTTGAATAAGGGTTTCTAGGACTTGTTGGACTAGTTACTTTTCATGAACAAAGAGTAGGATAAACCAATTGAATGTTTATGATAAAGGTGTTAAGATTCTATGATCAACTTTCCTTGCATGATTTATGTGCTAAGAACCGAGAAGTAAACTCCTTTCATCCATATTACCAAATCTCAAGATTTCTTGTTTGATTGCTTTCTTGATCATATTCACATAACCCCCCCAATTTGGTTACTCGTTAGTAGGATTCGACCCCTACTTCCCACTTTACTAATGGATACCGTGTTTGGTTTCTTTGATAGGCATAACGACTTTAGCCTCATCAAATTTGGCGCCATTGACGGGGAGCTTTGCACAATCAAGAGGAATAAAAAACTCAAGGGAAAACAAAAGGTTCAAGTTAGCGAGAGGGTTTCTGCGGTGTTCCAACACAAGGTCGCTAAGAAGTGTAGTAACTCAGGTATGGTTACTATCCCTTGTTTGATAGGTGAGACTAAAATTGATAGGGTTATGCTTGATTTGGGTGCTTCTATCAATGTTCTTCCTTACTCATTGTACAAGTTGTTAGGACTAGGACCCCTCAATGAAACGAGGATTGTGATACAACTTGCCGATAGATCAATGGTTTTCCCGAAAGGGGTGGTCAAGGATGTATTGGTCATGGTTAATTATCTCATTTTCCCCGCGGATTTCTTTGTGCTAGACATGGAGCATGATAATTAAGCCGCCCCTATTCTTTTAGGTAGACCTTTTATAAGGACGGCTAATACTAAGATTGATCTAGCGAGTGGGGCGCTTACACTTGAGTTTGATGGGGACGTGGTGAGCTTTAACATCTATGAAGCTATGAAACACCCCTCAAGTGATAACTCGGTTTTCTCTATTGATGTTATTGAACCTATAATGCAAGAGACTTTTGACTTGTGTGCTATTGATTCTTTACAATCTGCTTTAGAGAATAGTTTGACTACTTCTAGTGAGCATGATATGGTTCTTACTTCAGATATATGTGAGGAATTGGCTCAACTAGATGCTAGGGGTACTCTTTTGGCCGGTGGGCCCACGTTACTAACTTTTGAAAGCGAGAAATCGCTACCTTCCATTGTGCAAGCACCCATCGTTGAACTACAAGAGCTACCTTCTCATTTGAAGTATGCTTTCTTAGGAAAGAGCGACACATTGCCGGTTATCATCCCACGCTTACTTTATAAGGATCAAGAGGAGCGGTTGGTGCAAGTGTTGAAAGATAATGTCACGGCCTTGGGATGGACCATTGCCGATATCAAGGGAATAAGCCCCTAAACTTTCATGCACCAGATTCTTCTAGAAGAGGGGGCCAAGCCTAGTCGTCAACCGCATCGACGATTGAACCCACCTATGATGGAGGTGGTGAAGAAAGAAGTGCTTAAGCTGTTGTCCGCGGATATGATCTATCCAATCTCCGATAGCCCGTGGGTTAGTCCTACTCAAGTTGTCAAGAAGAAAGGAGGGGTCACAATCGTGGAGAACGACGCGGGTGAGATGGTGCCCCAAAGAACTTAAAAGGGATGGCGTGTCTGCATTGATTACCGCAAGCTGAATGCGGTAACACGTAAGGATCATTTCCATCTTCCTTTCATTGATCAAATGCTAGAACGACTTGCAGGACACCCTTTTTATTGCTTCCTCGATGGATACTCGGGATATTTCCAAGTACCCATTGCACCAGAAGACCAAGAGAAGACCAACTTCACTTGTCCATTTGGCACTTTTGCTTATCGTAGGATCCCATTCGGCTTGTGCAACGCACCCGGTACTTTCCAACGATGTATGGTGAGTATCTTCTCTGATTTTGTTGAGAATTTTATAGAGGTCTTTATGGATGATTTCACTTTGCATGGGGACTTATTCGATGCATGTTTACATAACTTGACACGAGTACTTCAAAGATGTGTTGAGACTTATCTTGTCTTGAACTCAGAGAAGTGTCATTTTATGGTAGACCATGGCATCGTTTTGGGCCACACTGTGTCATCCAAAGGGATAGAGGTCGATAAGGCAAAGATTGACGTGATTCAATCTTTACCTTATCCAACTAATGTGTGAGAAGTGCGGTCCTTTCTAGGTCATGCAGGTTTCTATCGCAGGTTTATTAAGGATTTCTCCAAAATTGCGACACCCCTTTGTGATCTCTTGAAGAAGGACGTGACTTTTGATTTAACCGACGAGTGCAAACTTGCATTCGACACTTTGAAGTTACACCTCACAGCTACGCCCATCATCAAAGCTCCGGATTGGTCTCTCCCATTCGAGATCATGTGCGATGCTAGCGACTATGCTGTGGGAGTGGTTCTTGGTCAACGGGTAGGGCGAGCTTCACATGTCATCTACTACGCCTCTATGACCTTAAACAGGGCTCAACAAAACTATTCCACCACAGAGAAGGAGTTATTGGCTGTGGTCTACGCCTTGGACAAATTAAGGCAATACTTTCTAGGCGTGAAGGTGATCATCCACACCGACCATGCAGCCCTTCGTTATCTTATGACGAAGAAAGAATCCAAGCCTCAACTCATCCAGTGGGTTCTCTTGATAAGTGAGTTTGATGTTGAGATTAGGGACAAGAAGGGATCCGAGAACTCTGTAGCTGATCATCTTAGCCGGATTGTTCATGACGGAGGAGAGGAGGCGGGACCAAGTCTAGGCTTTTTCCCAGATGAATCTCTATGTCGGATGGACGTGGCTTCCCTTCTCCTTCAGAAGCTCAACTTTTAGCTCTCCGGTCCTTTCGACCTTGGTATGCTCATATTTTGAATTATCTAGTGAGTGGTGAGTTTCCGCCTAACTACTCCAAGACTCAAAGGGAAAGGATCAAGGGTGAGTCGAAGTACTATGTATGGGATGACCCGTACTTGTGGAAGCATTGTGTTGATAACATAATCCGAAGATGTCTCCCGGATAATGAGGTATAATCGGTTATAACCTTTTGTCATTCTTATGCATGTGGGGGTCATTGTGGGCCTAATAAGATCGCTAGGAAGGTCCTAGACACTGACTTCTATTGGCCACACATCTTTCGAGATGCGTATGCTTTTTGCAAAGCTTGCGATCGTTGTCAAAGGGTTGGAAAAATTTCCCGGAAAGATGAGATGCCACAACAATCAATGATTTTTTGCGAGGTCTTTGATGTTTGGGGAATTGATTTCATGGGCCCCTTTTCTAGCTCTTACGGGAATCTTTATATTTTGCTTGCGGTGGACTATGTTTCCGAGTGGGTGGAAGCAAAGGCCACTAGAACTAACGATTCAAAAGTAGTGTCTACTTTCTTGAAAGAGAACATCTTCTCTCGATTTGGGATCCCTAAAGCTCTTGTTAATGATAGGGGAACTCATTTCTTGAATAGAACGATGAGTGCTCTTCTCAAGAAGTATGGCGTTACCCATCGAGTCTCTACCGCTTATCATCCACAGAGTAATGGACAAGCTGAGGTGTCCAACCGGCATTGAAGGTGTTTTGGAAAAGACGGTGGCACCAAACCGAAAAGATTGTAGTCTTCGCCTTGACAACGCACTTTGGGCCTACCAAACCGCTTACAAGACGCCCATTGGAATGTCTCCTATCGTCTTTTGTTTGGGAAAGACTGCCACTTTCCGGTAGAACTTAAGCATAAGGCATGGTGGGCGGTGCAAAAATGCAACATGAGTATGGATGAAACCGGTGAGTCCCGGAAGTTGCAATTACATGAGCTTGAAGAGATACGTCGGGAGGCGTATGACAATACAACTATCTACAAAGAGAAGACGAAGGCGTGGCATGACAAGCATGTCTTGCGCAAGGAATTCAAAGTGGTGGACAAGGTCCTCTTATATCAATCCCGTCTTCAACTCTTTCTGGTTAAGTTATGATCTCGATGGAGTGGGCCGTATGTGGTAGCGCGAGTATTTCCTCATGGAGCGGTTGATCTCTTTGATAAAGAAAACCACGCCACATTCAAAGTAAATTGTCAATGGTTAAAACCTTACCATGTTGGGTTCTCTACCGAGGTTCTAGAAGAGACGGCTCTCAAGGAGCCCGATGCCGCCACTTGAGATGCGGAATCACGCCGAGCCAAGACGTTAAAAACGGCGCTGATCGGGAGGCAAACTGAGGGAGTACCTCTTACTTTATTGTTTTTTTTTCTCTCGTTTTTAGAACTAGCCATGCAGGACCTAGCTCAAAAACCATCCCTCCCGGATATTTTCTAAGCATGGGGGAGGAGCCAAGGAAGAAGTCAGAAGAGACAAAAATCGTGGTCGAGATTAACCTGTCTCAGTCGAGATTTTTGTCCCTCCCGCATCCGAGGATTTTATAGAAGGTAAAATCGCGGTCACGATCGATCCAGTACTTTAAAAAAAACAGAAACAAAACCCACATCAGATCCCACCCCCTCGGTCGAGATTTCACACAACAAACATTCTCACCCTCTCCAAACCCTCACAAACTCCATTCTCACCCTCTCCAAAGCTTCAATCTCCATAACCATCCTCTCCAACCTCTACAACCCTCAATCCTTCACCAAATTCACCTCCCATCCTCACCATTACTATTTCCCTCACTCAACCACTTCCCAATCTACCCACAACCCCATTGCTCTTCACGAAACCCTAACCCCCAAATACACAAATTCACCTCCATTAAACCTCTCCATCATCACAAGACACTAGGGATTCAAGGTTTCGAAGTATTTGGGACAAAGATTGGCCTTTTGGTAAGCATTTTTGGTGTTGTGAAACTTTAAGGTTGAGTTGGGTGATTTCGAAGGGAAGAAGACACAGGTGTTTGCAGTTCAGATAATCTCGGTCGAGATCTTTAAAATCGCGGTTGAGATTCTTCTACTGTTCTGAGATTGTCTTGATCTTGGTCGAGATTTGCACTTCATTACTAAGGTATCCCCCTTTAGTCTAACGTTTCCTTCGGCGGTGTCCTTATTTGCGTTGTTGCTTGTGATTATATTTGAGAAATGGAACCAAAGAGGGCTAGGGTTAACAATGATCCCGAGACGAATGTGGCCAATAAACACATCGAGGTCACTAAGTTTGTCTGTACGGATATTTTGAGGACATTGGGGTTGGAACAAGTAACAAGGGAGATGTTTGTTAAAGCGGGGTTGGGAAACTTCATTGACATGCATGCCTTAACTCACCCCGGTATCACCAAAGAATTCCTTTCGAGCCTTTATGTGCAGTACAGTGAGCATCCATTTGTGGAATATATCACTTTCAAGATTGGTAAGACAACCTACATGGCCACCCTTGAGGATTTGCAAGAAGCTCTCGGGTTACTAAATCGGCTAACTGG
The DNA here is from genome assembly GCF_046119375.1 of Phyllobates terribilis. Taxonomy (NCBI): domain Eukaryota; kingdom Metazoa; phylum Chordata; class Amphibia; order Anura; family Dendrobatidae; genus Phyllobates; species Phyllobates terribilis. Next base: position 16,234 of record NW_027367013.1, read on the forward strand.
GATGATTCAATTACTAATGAGGCGTGTATTCTGTGGTGGGAGGCTGTGACATGGGTGACATTTGATGCCAAGAACGAGACTGATTCCAAGTGCCAGTTTCCTCCTTGGAGGATTATTCACAAGGTTATCGCAATGTGTTTTGTGGGTAGGGGAGAAGCAAATAAGGTTTCTCAAAAGCAATTGTTTATGATGTACCCGTTCGCACTATAATGCGAATATATTCCGTGTTGGGTGTCAGAGTTCGTGAAGGCATGCATGGATTCTCAGCTTTTTCAATCGGGCGATATTGCCATGGGAGGGATGATTACCCTCATTTGCTTGTATATGAGAGTCCCAGAGCGGGCATTTGTCAAAGAACCTCCCATTGTCAGTTCTGTCTGCTATGACGAGAATTGGTGGTATGCCCACGGTTGGTTGAAATCGAAGAATAGGGCACCAACCAATGGCCACTGCTTGTACAGATATGGGACAGGATTCAGGTGGGGAGTATGGTACTCGAGAGCTGAGGAGATTCATTTGAGGAGCACTTTAGAGAAGTACATTGAGCCTGATGTTCATCCTCGGGTCGTTGATAAGGAGATGCCACCCCGGGCCGCTGTTGGGCCAATTGGGTCTGCTGGGCCAAGTGGGTCGGCTCCTCGGATCTTGGATGCGGACCAATCTATTGAGGATGACGATGAAGGAGATTGGCGTCGCCAAATGCGAAGCGACATATCAGATATTTCGGCGCGGTTGGGCCGGGTTGAGGTTAACCAACATTCTTTGATGGTGAACCAACAATCCATGATGGATTGGACAACTCAGTTTGACTAGCAGAACGAGGCGCGATGGGCGGAGCAGCTTGCTTGGAAACAACAACAGATTTCTTGGCATCAACAATAGATGGCCTTTCAAGAACAACAAGCTCAAGAGTGGCCGTATGCTCGCTCCCACTATTATCATCCTCCTCCTCATCCACCTGGCACGGACTAGTGATTGTGTGTTCTCTCTTTCTCTCCTTCTATGATTTGTTCTCTTTTGCTGCATTGAGGACACTGCGCTATTTAAGTATGAGGGAGTAGTCGAGCATGCTTTCATTGGTTATTTGGCTTTCTAGGGTAGTTTGCTTGGAGTTTCTTGAGTTGATTTGTGGTTATTTGAGTCTGTATAGTGGAGTTTCTGATTCGAGTCTTTGCATTTCTTCTAAAAACGGGAAAAAAAGAAAAATGAAAAATGAACAAAAACCGGGCGAGTAAAAAATGATTGTCTTGAAAAGGGGGCGCCCAATAATTTTTTTCTGAAAAACATGAAAAATGAAATAGAAAAAGAAAGAAAGAAAGATGATCTCTTGGAAGTGAGGTGAAAACCCAAAAGGGCACCGGGCTTAATTGATTGTAACTTGTTTGAATTGATTATTGGATAACTTACATTTTATTGGCGTTGGAGACATAAGAAGGGAGTTGAAGGATTCTCTCGGGTTCTAGGATTCACCATGGAGGGATAATGAGTTAGATTTCTTGCTTCTTTTTCTTTCATTGATCTTCATTGCATATTCATGATCATGTTACCATCTTTTTCTATGACTTGAGAGTTGTTTTGGTACATCTTTGGCGGTTTTGATAGCTCTAGGATTAGGTTCTATTCTTCGAGTTTGATGCATATTGTTGTGGTTGTACTATGCGGATTTCTTGTTTAGGATTGGTGGTTGTTGTGATGATTGGATGTTATTTAGTGGTTTAGGACATCATATGGAGAGGAGGAATAAGAAGTGTGTCAAGCGAGTGGGTGACTTTATTTTATTTCTTATTTTGATTATCCATTATATTCCCTTAGCCTTATAGGAGATTAGAGTCCACTTGTGTGCTTATAGCACGTCACTTTGTTCGATAATGGTTACTATTTTGGAGTGACGTCATAAGAAGTGGTGATATAAGGAGGGAATTGGGTAGGTCACCTTGGAGCGATAAGGAGCTAGACAGGAGCTAGGTTTAGTGTTACTCGCTTACACTTGGAGTTTGGAGTATAGTCGCCAGCAAGCTTTCTCATTCTTATTATGAACCTTTGTGCTTATTGGAGGAGTTAACTTCACTTTGCTTTCTCGGGGACGAGCAAGGTTTAAGTATGGGGGAGTTTGATAGGAGCATGTTATATGGTGATAACTAGCGACTATTAGTATAGGATTAGCGGTGTTTAGGTGCTTGTCGAGTGCTATTCCGGAAATCCGGTTTGGAGTTGATATTATGGATTTGCGGGAAGCTCGAAAGCGTTTCTTGTGGTGTGACATGGAGATCCCGTTTGTACCCTTCATTGGTTCTTGCGGGATGGAGCTAGATGGAGAATGTACCACACCTTCACCAGGAGAGGGACGAGAGGTGAAGCCGAGCTGCCTCGAGGCTAGTTGAAGACAAAGGCGAAATACTGCAGAACTAGAAATCGCTCCCGCGATCACAAAATCGCTCCCGCGATTTGCCCTTTTTCCAGCAATTCAAGCACTCAAGATTTTGGAAGAGTTCCACATCTTCAAGCAAAATTGCGGTTGCGATTGGACTATCGCGGTCGAGATTTTGCCACGGAGTTATCCGAATTCAGCCTTTCTTGGATGCTTTGAAGATGCCATTTGACTTGAAGTTTTGTAACTTATTTTTGTTTAATTTTGCCATTGAATTTCAGACTTGAATTTCCTATTTTTATTTTGTTTTTTCTAGGGAGAAATATAAAAGATTATTCTTCTTCTCCCTAGAGTTTTTGGATCTTGCTTTGTAGTAGAGAAAACACCATTGTTGAGAGCTTCATGAATCACTAAGTTTTCGTTTGTTTACTTCAAAGTTCGAAGCCTTCTTTCATTGGATTGTTGTGAGTTTCCTACATCTTATATCTTTTTTCAATTGTTGATTTATTTTATAATCTCTTGTGCCTCAATTTGCTATTGAGAAATATTGATTTGTCTAGGTCTAGAACTAGATTGATTGGTATTGTTTCATATTGCTAGACTAGATAATTCTTGTTGAAGAATCTTGTCCTTGCGTAGCAATCGCTATCTACATGAACTTTTTGTGATTGTTGTTAGCGTAGAGATTATAAAGTTGTGTCAAGTATCGGCTTGTCGCCAATGGTATTGCACAAGCCTATTTATCTTTGAGCTCAATGCTATTTGATTATTGAATCTTAGTTTTTCTAGGATTATAGTTGAATAAGGGTTTCTAGGACTTGTTGGACTAGTTACTTTTCATGAAAAAAGAGTAGGATAAACCAATTGAATGTTTATGATATAAGGTGTTAGGATTCTATAATCAACTTTCCTTGCATGATTGATGTGCTAAGAACCGAGAAGTAAACACCTTTCATCCATATTACCAAATCTAAACATTGCTTGTTTGATTGATTGCTTGATCATATTCAGATAACCCCCACCCCAATTTGGTTACTCGTTAGTACGAAATTGTGGTAAAAACTGTTAATCGACTTCCTTGGGATTCGACCCCTACTTCCCACTTTAATAGTGGATACCGAGTTGGATTTCTTTGATAGGCATAACGAATTTAGCCTAATCACTTATTTCGAATGATCCCATAAAAATACCAAAGTCCTTGAGTTGTTGCTTGACCCATAGGAGTTGAGCACAACATGAAGCAACCGCTATGTATTCTACCTCGATGGTGGATACGGCTAGTGAGTTTTGTTTGCGAAAGACCCAAGAGACAAGACAATGACCTAGTAATTGAGCCATACCTGAGGTGCTCTATTGATCAACGAGATAACCTACATAATCAACATTTGTGTGTCCAACAAGGGTAAAATTGTAGTTCTTAGGGTACCACAAACACAAATTTTCAGTCCCTTTTAAGTAGCAAAAGATTTGCTTGATGATAGCGACATGCGACTCCCTTGGATCGGATTGAAATCTCGCACATAGACTCACTACAAAGACAATATCAGGCCTAGAGGCTGTTAAGTACATCAATGATCCGACCATGCCTCTATAGAGTGTCTCGTTAGTCTTGGGGCCTTGAAGACCTGCATCGAGCTTAGTGCCTGTGGACACTGGAGTGTAAAGGGGCTTATATTTTCCATCACAAGCTTCTTGATGATCTCCCTTAAGTACTTTTATTGATGGATTTGAATGTCTTCAGCCTTTTGCACCACTTGAAGGCCGAGAAAGAAGTTCAGCTCCCCAATCATGCTCATGTTGAACTTTCTACTCATCATGTCCTTGAATTTTTCTACAAGCGACAAGTTAATGGAGCAAACCATGATGTCATCTACATATACCTGAACCACTAGAATGTCGCCCTTGTGTTCCTAGATGAAGAGTGTCTAGTCAATTGTACCCGTTTTGTAGTCGTTTGAAAGGAGGTACTCAAAGAGACAATCACACCATGCTCTTGGTGCTTACTCCAACCCGTAAAGTGCCTTGTCCAGGAAATACACGTGCTCAGGGTGCTTTGGGTCCTCGAAGCCTGGGGGATGCTTTACATACACTTCTTTGTTGAGAACCCCATTGAGGAAGGTTGTCTTCGCATCCATTTGGAACAACTTGAAGCCCTTGTATGAAGCGAAGGCTATCAAAAGACGAATGGCCTCTAGATGAACAACTGGAGCATAGGTTTCATCATAGTCAATGCCCTCTTGTTGGTTGTACCCTTGTGCAACTAGACACGCTTTGTTCCTTACCAAAGCTCCTGATTCATCAAGCTTGTTCCAGAATACCCAACTAGTGCCTATGATGGTGCGATTGTAGGGCTTGGGAACTAGGCACTAGACTTTGTTCCTCTCGAACTCATGAAGCTCTTCTTGCATGGCGGCTACCCAATCTGGATCAAGGATGACCTCTTTGATGTTCTTAGGCTCAGTGAGAGAGACAAAGGCGTTGAAGGCACATAAACCGGTCTCAGAAGCGGCTTCATCAAGTGCTTCAACGATCGCCTCTGGATTTGCTTGTACAACTTCTCGTGAGCGAGTGTGTACTCCAGAGTGTAAGGGGGTGAGCATGTTCCTTGGAGGATGAAAACCTCTTTGTTCAAAGCCTCTAGTTGGAGGCGATGTTATCTGTACTGTATTTGAGTGTGAAGGCACTTCTCTATCACTGTCTGAGTCAGGGCCTGAGGGAACTGAAGGTGTATATGGAGGGGCGAGTGGATCAAGGCTTTTGAAGGAGGGGCTTGATCACTTTCTGAAGGTGCTTCTAGGAGAGCGACTTCTGAGAAAGGGTCTGAGGTATTTGACGAAGAGGAATGAAATGTGCCTTCATCGAACACCACGTGTATACTCTCCTCAAATGTTCATCTTCTCTGGTTGAACACCTTGTATGCCTTACTCGCTGGAACATAGCCAAGGAAGATGGCTTCATCACTTCGTGCATCAAATTTGCCCAAATTATCCTTTCCATTGTTCAGCACATAGCACTTGCATCCAAAGACCTTGAAATGGGATATGCTTGGAGGATATCCCTTTATTAGCTCATATGTAGTCTTGGCCTAGTGAAGGGCATAGGAGAGCCCTATTGGTGATGTAGCACGCTGTGTTCATGGCTTCGGCCCAGAGTGAAGGGACAACTCCACTTTGAAGTAGCATAGTGCGCGACATCTCTACTAATGTTCTGTTCTTCCTTTCAACGACTCCATTTTGTTGTGGAGTCCTGGGGGCTGAGAAATTATGAGATATTTCCCTTTTAATCAGTAGCTTAGCATCTCGGTGTTCTCAAATTCAGTTCTGTGGTCTGAGCGTATAGAGCGCACTTGTAAAGATAGAGAATTCTCGAGCAAAGTGACTAGCTCAGTGAAGCATGAGAAGGCTTGATCCTTAGAGCATAGGAAGAGGGTCCATGTGAATCTGGAGTAGTCATAGACGATCACAACTATGTAGCGTGCTCCACCAGGACTTTGAACACGCATGTGTCCGCAGAGATCCATGTGAAGAAGCTCAAGGGGCTTCTTTGTTGTGATGTCAGACTTAGCCTTGAACGAGCTTCTGACTTGCTTGCCCTTGACACAATTAGCACAATGTTTCATGTTCTCTATCTTGATGAGGGGTAAGCCTCGGACTAGCTCCTTTGCACGAAGCTTTTGTAGGAGATGTAGATTGATGTGACCTAGTCTTTGATGCCACAAAGCAGTTTGATCTTCTATGGTATCAAGGAAAACGTGGCTCTTTGGGATGTAGCTGGGGTCAAAATATACATGATGTTGACTCGCTTCCCCCTTAGAATGATTTTTCTAGTAGCACCCCTCACAAAGCATTTCGAGTTAGTAAAAGTAACCTCGTTTGGTCCCTCATCATAGAGCTGAGCGACACACAATAGATTGTAGCGATGTCTCTCCACAAAGTTCACCATCTGAATCTCTATCTTGTCATTTGGATGTACCTTTCCATGTTCGATGATTTCTCTTGATCTTTTGTCACCAAATGATACTCTTCCACCATCATAATTCTGAAAACTTCGTAATCTCTCCTTATCTCTGGTCATATGACATGAGCATCCGCTGTCGATATACCATTTGTTCTCGCTGCTCAAGTTTACCTACAAAGCAGCAATCAAACCTTTGGAACCCATCGAAGCTCAGCTTTTCTGGGTGGATTAGCCTTCTTGTTAGTGTTAGGAGAGGGATTACAGACGAGCTTTTGGCCTTTAAGTGAAGGAGCATGCTCAAAGTAAGAAGGGTCACTTAAATTACTCACTTCACGTGAGTTGCGAGTAGGTGACTTGTATGACTTGTTAATTAAAGTGTGCTTCTTCTTGCAAGCTTGTATAGTATGACCATTATTACCACAAAACTTACACCATTCATTGTACTTAACAAAACCGTACTTGCCCTTTCCAGGTCTAAAGAGCTTCTTATCCTTAAGATTAGAATCTAAACTGTTTACTGCATTCCCTTGGGCTTGGCTCACATACATCTTATGAGCCTTTCCCCCTTGGAACAAATAATTTTTGTCCCCTGATGGTTGTTCAAGTGCCTTTAATTTTTTCTCTAAGAATTCATTCTTTCTTCTACAGGTTTGAAGGGCTTTGTATAAGGTCTATGTTTTTTGGTCAATTCTATAGTGAGCTTCTCATTAGCACTAGATCACTTAGAGGAATCTACATCTGAATCATACCCCAGTCCAGTTCTAGATCTTACAAGATAGTTTGATTCATCGTGTTTTTATTGATGGATTTTGTTAATTCGGTGATCTTAGCAAGTATAATCCCTATGTCGCTTTCTATCTTTGATTACAAGTTCTTCGATAACCTCCCTTGAGGTTGCTTACCATTGCATCCCATGTAGGTTTTAGTCATTAAACTCAGTTCCTTAGGTTTCACTATATCCTTTTCCTTATTAGCTAACCTAGTGGACAGAACTAGACACTCGCTACACAATTCTTTGACTTCCTCTTCATATTCATTTATTTGAGACTCTAAAATTTCAGTATCTTCTAGCAGGCCTTTGATTGTATTAATAAGCTCCTTCTTTTCAAGCAAATTAAGGCGAGTAGGAAAAGTGTCAAGAGGTTTTACCTTATAGGCAAAGGCCTCTACAACGGCCATGAGACATTGGCCTTGGAATCCTTCATGGAGGTCAACTTCATCGTCTTCTTCTCCCCATGAGGAGAAGAGCGCCTTCTTTTCAGTTGCTTCGACCTTTGGGTTGGTGCATGTTTTAGCGAGGTGCCCTTTCTCCTGGTAGTTATAGCATGTGTACTCTTTGAGATCATGCTTTGCTAAAGATGATGACTCTCATTGTCCAACTCTCTTCTTGAACCACTTCTTTACCATCTTTGTCATGAGGGCGACTTAGGTGTCATCGTCCTCTTTCTCTTCGTCGTCGTTGATGTCCATCTTCTCTAGAATATTTGTAAGCTTCAAGACGGTTCTAGTGGCTTGTTTAACAACTAAGCCCTTCCTCATATCAACGTTCTCTTGGTAGAAAAACGTCCCGAATATGTCGACCATTGAGAGCTTCTTACAATCTGGAGTCATAAGAGCAATTCTCCGGGTGAGCTCGAACTTCTAGATCATTGCATAGATGACAACCAGTGTTTGCTCCAAGGGGTCGATCGTCACACTAGAGGCGGTTAGTTTGTTTATCAAGATTGTGAAGCGTGATTGGCATGCTGATGCACTTTCACCAGGGAGTTTCTTGAATGATTGAAACTCCCTTTGAAGATTGAATTTTCTTGTACCCTTTTGGTCATCACTGGGTCGGTGAATGGAGATGATGGCTTGCCACATATATTTGGCCGTTGGTATGCCAATGAACTTGTCAATGTCTGTGTGAGTGAGTTCACACAGGGTAATTTGTCGAGCATTTGAGTTCTTCTCCATCTTGGCATAGTGCTCAAGTTGTGAGTCCTTTCTCTCCTTCAATTTTGGAAGCACTTCATCGCCGAGCTCTATGATCTTCCAGCACTGGTAGTCTTGAGTTTGGATGAACGTCTTGCGCAATCCCAACCACCAGTTGATCTCTCCTTCAAGAAGCTAATGAGGCTTGTTTGAGGACATTCCAAGATTGAATTCTCCGTTCTTTGTCATCGTATTGGAACCAGATCCAACTCTGGTACCAATAATGGATCATGTGATCTTATGAACTTGGTTTAACTAAAGTTTACAACTTTGGTGCGGAATAAAAATAAGAACAATATGAACTATGATTTCCAAAACGATTCTTGTATTAATTTCTTGTAAGACTTATAACTAATAGGTGAACACACAGTCCTTAGTTCGTCTCTAAACTCTCCTAGTTATTGTTTAAACCCTGAATCACTTGTACAAACTCTTATCACCAACAACCACTCATTTGAAATGATAATATAATCTAGTTATACTAGTGACATAATCATCGGGAACTAATCTACGAAAATCTAGATAAAACATTAAATAAAATAACAAATCTCAATAGACTAATTAAGACAACAAAGTAACTCTAACAACCTAGATTACAGATCTAGGAGATCTCTTGCGAATCAATCTTTCCTTTAATAGCGGTTTAGAAGATATCTTTCCATTCATACGAGCTCGGTTCCCTTCAACGCACTCGGTTCCCTTAAGCGCGTCACTCTCTTGTATCTTTATACACTTGGTTCCTTTGTTCCAGTATTCGGTTCCTTATCACTGATACTCGGTTCCTTAATCTGGTAAAGCGCCTTAAGTGCTATTCTTCTCGCTTAACTCGTTTCAACTTCCAATCTTAAGCTCGTTTATTCCACTGCTTTAATCACCTAATTTGCTCAAAGGCCTATTGCTATCCTGAAATATCTTACTCAATATAGACATTAGTGTATAAGATGTTTGTTATCATTAAAACTGAGATATTATAAGTTATAGAAACTAAGAACTAGTTCCTATAAACAACACACCCCCACACTTAGACCTTGTTTGTCCTTGAGTAAGCTGCAATTAACTCACTCCTCCATTATGCACGTCGGTCATAGAAAATATGGAAGAACATGATATAGAAGTGGTCATCATGAATTCAGCTCCAAACACCTGAAATCATCAAAGCACAAGCATAGACTCCTACTCTACCAAAAACCTATAAAAGCAAAACAAAGAAAGACTCGAAAGACTCAAAATGACTCAAACAAACCTAACTAACCCAAAATGCATGTTATCAACAATTCCCCAAACTTGAACTATGTTTGTCCCAATCAAGCACATGACAATGAATCCATAGAATATGTAAAAGTTGTCTCTATCCAAGTAGCATATGAAGGATAATAACGCAATATCAAACAAAAGACAACTTTCCTTCCTAACATGCTTCACAATCAATGACAAGATAACACAAGTTCCAACACAAAAAATAGCACAAAAATCACACTCAACTTAAGAAGTATCACATAGTCTTTTGTTGTTTCTTTTGATATTCTTCAGTCATTCATATATATTTTTCTTTTAAAACCATTATTTGAGGCATCGGGTCCGTCAGTTTTACGGTCCAGACCCACAAATGAAACTCTTTGCTTTCCCTTGGAGGATCGAACCCAGAGTGATGTATCACACCACGGAGATCGCGTGCTCTTTGACTTATTGCACTAGGAGTTCACCCCTCTTATTTCCTTTTTATTTCCTTTTTGTTGTTTTCAGAAGATGTAAGCAACTGAATATAACCAACATGATAAAACTAGAGATGAGAGAAAAAATGCAATTTAAGTACTGGTCCTAATACATCCTAATCAAAGTCCACATGATCAAGTCAATGTCAAGGATTTGATCAATCATATCATCATCATAAAGCAATTGAAATATAAACATCTAGAGCATATTAGAGAGATTCAAAGTTAATGCACCATTATCAGAACCCACAAAGTACCAAATAGGGGAATATGATAACCGACACACATAAATTCAAAACAAAAACAAACTCAAAAACTCAAAAACAAACGGAAATGCAAATACAGTGAGATAATATCTCTACCCACACTTGAAGTGCACAATGTCCCTATTGTGAAATAAGGAACAAAGATAAGAGATGGGTGAAAGTGGAAAAGTACATCATTCCTCGGGTTGCCTTCTGAGCAGCGCCTTGGTTAGTCATTGGCTCGACTTCTCATCCCTCAATCATCCAGCAATCGACCCTTTTAAGGGCCTTCTCATCCATCCTAACATAATAAGACTTGATCCCTTATCTTTCTCTCTTATCATACCAACCCTTTCTCTTTTCGTTGTAGTGTCCTGGAGGTTTCTTAGGCTTAACTTTCAGTACTTGCAACACAGAAGAAGAAGGGATAAGCTTGTCTCCCTCCAAAGTTAGCGACAAGGCCCACCGACCAAATACACCTCAGTTGCATCTACATACCCAATGGAAATCAACACACCAATAGAACAAATAGAAGCAACATCCTCAACGGGGTGTTTCATAGCATCAAATATGTTAAATTTCACAATCTCCCCATCAAACTCTAAAGTTAGAGACCCATCCACTAAATCAACCTCAATACTAGCAGTCTTCCTAAAAGGTCTACCTAAGAGTATAGGCGGACTTTCCCTATCATGCTCCATATCTAACACAAATAAGTCTTAGGAAAGAATAGCATGTTGGCCATAACCAACACATACTCAACTACTCCCTTAGGATATATACAGTGGAACCATCAACTAATTGAATTATTATTCCAGTTTCATGCAAAGGTAACAATCCTAGATGCTTACATAGAGAGTATGGAAACACATTAATAGAAGCACCAAAATCAAGAATATCTTTATCAAAATGAGTATCACCAATACGACAAGAAATGTTTACCATACCTGGATCGCCACACTTCTTAGGCATAAGCTCTTGGAAAATAGAAGATACTAGGTCACTTACCGTAAGCTTGTGTGTTCCCTTTAGCTTTTGCTTCCTCTTGACCGTGCATAGATCCTTTAAGAATTTAGCATAACGAGGAATACTCTTGATTAAATTTAGTAAAGGGATGTTTACCTCACACTTATTGAAGGTATCGAAAAGATCCTTGTCATTCTATGGTCTCCTTGTATCTTTCAATGCTTCGGGAAAGGGTGTCGGGGTTTTCAGAGTCTCGAGTGGTGGAAAGTTTGGACACACGTAGTTGTCTTGTCTCAGCTTGAAATCACCACACGGATCGTCTGTCTCTTTTTCAGCATCAAGTGGTGGATTCGGATCACCTTCTTCAGTGTTCAACGACAAAGGAGGACTATCTTCGGAAGCTACAAAGGCGTGGTTGCGTGGGTCCAGGGCGCAGGTGCGCATGTCTGCAAGAGGGTGTACGTTGTTGTGCAACCCGGGGCGCGAGCGAGTACAAATTTCCGGAAGGGTTTCGCCTGGGCGTGGTCGTGTGGCTCCATGTTGTGGTCGTGCTTGTCAACAGAAGAGGTGGCGCTGTCGTGCAGGGCTAGGGCGCGGTCGCTCCCTTCTGCAGTGCCCAAGGCGCGGTTGCATTACTCGCAGGTGCGGTCAGCGGTTCTGTAGGGGATAAGGTGCGGGCGCGCTGGCCCAGGCGTGGCCGCGGGGGCGCACCTATTGTCTCTTCAGCGACAAACTTTTCTTGATCAATTGGCGTTTTCTCCGAGTTTCGCCTAGTCCTTAATGTCATAGCATTGACATTCCTAATGTTCGGGTTCACCGTGGTCTGCGATGGCAATGAATTCAATTGATTCTGTTCCAGATTAGATATTGTCTATGCCAATTGCCCAATTTGCACTTCGAGGTTCTAAATGCTTGCTTCCGTAGTTTGGACATAAGTTTTGAAGTGCTTAGTCAAAGAATTCAGCAAATCCGCAGTTGAGGGTCCCGAACTAGGTTGAAGATCGCAAGGACTCCACCTCTGTTGCATCTAAGGTTTATCTTTATACCTTGGAATGTAGTTATTATGTTTTTGATCATTCCAAGGGTGTGGAGGTCCATATCCATCTGTAACGTTAGCTTCAGCAACTGCATCTTCCTGTAGCTCAGGAAATTGGTCAGAGTGGTGAGACGAATCAGAACAAACTCCACAAACTCTCGCTCATTATTGCCCACTCTTTGGCACTAGATTAGTAAGCATCTTCTTAATCTCTGCTAGCTCATTAACAAGGCCCTAGTTCTCTGAACTCGCGACATTCACTATTCTCTTAGTATATGTTCTACCAAAGCTCCTAGTACTTTCTGTCATATCTTGTAGCTTCTCCATGGCATCCTCAGGGGTCATATTGATAATTCTCCCACCGTAGGCAGCATCAATCATTCCCCTCTTAATTCAGCAAACCTTGAGATAGAAATAGTACCAAGTCATCGGACTCATTGATAGGAGCTTATTATATGGTGTAACTAGCGACTATTAGCTTAGGATTAGTGGTGTTTAGGTGCTTATTGAGTGGTATTCCCGGAATCAGGTATGATTGTTCACTTATAGATTCGCGGGATGCTCTTAAGCGTTATTATGTCGTATTGTATTATGGAGATCCTATTTGTACTCACCTCTAGTGCATTTGGGACTGAGCTAGAGAGAAGACGACCACACCTACACCCATGGAGAAGCGGAGAGGCGAAGCCGAGCTGCCTCAGAAGCTCGCAAAAGATGAAGACCAGTCCGAGAGAAGGTTTCAAGACGAAGACGAGCCAAGACGAAGAATTCTCGGTCGAGACTTTGGAGTCTCGGTCGAGAATTGCCCTCGAAGAAGAAGTCGCGGTCGAGACTATAATGTCTCGATCGAGACTTTGCCTCGTAATGAAAGTAGTGATCGCGACCTATGAAGTAGCGGTCTGAAGCCGTTTCTGGAAGGCTGGAGAAAAGTAGCGACCGCGACCCTGAAAGTAGCGACCGCGACTTTGGACGGACCCGGCCCAAAATGCAGATCTAAGCCCGGGAATTTATCATTTTTTATATGTTTTCCCCATTTTATCTTTTATAATTCAGTTATTTTATATTTCTTAGACTGGGTACTATATAAACCCTTAGTTTTAGGTTAGAATTAGTTAGTTATTCTTTTGCCACTTTTCACAATCAAGTTCTTAGAAATTCATCCACCAAGAGGAAAGCTGCCACCTTTCTACCATCTTCTACCTTCAATCCTGGTTAGTTTATCCATCATCATGTATAGCTTTCTCTTGGCTATGTCTGGCTAAGTCCTTACGAGTTCACTCTTAGGTTGAGGCCATTGTTCTAGAAATTGTTTGTGAGAATTCTATGTTTATGTTCTAATAATAATTTTAGTATTGTTTTATTTTCTCTTGTGATTATTGTCAATTATTGGTATTGATTTTATCTAGGTTGCAAACTAGGTTGATTAATTATTCATTCATATCGCTAGGCTTGATAATTCGATTTGAAAAGTCTTGTCTTTTTAGGTAGCAATCAGAATTGCCATAGACTATTTGCGAGTGCTTATTTTGTAGAGATTATAAACCTGTGTCGAGTATCGATGATTTGCCAACGGTATTGCATAGGCCTACATATCTTTGATCTTTATGCTGTTGAGTAGTTGAACTTTAGGATTTCTTTGGTTATTACGTACAACAAGGGTTTCTAGGACTATTTGGACTAGTTGCTATTTACGAACAAAGAGTAGGACAACTAGATTATTTATTTAAAAGAACATAACTCTATTAGAATTCGATGATCAACTTTCCATAAGAACAATGTGATGAGACTGAAAGAGTGAGCTTTCCATCATTATAAGTTTAACAAATCCAACGCATTTAGTTACTATTGCTTTTGACAATTTTACAAACCAAAACCCCCCTTGTTACTATTGATAACACAATTGAAATAAACTACGTTGTGGCTCCCTGTGGAATCGACTCCGACTTACCGCTTAACTAGTGGATATTTAGTTGGATTTATCTTTGATAGGAACAACGACCGGTAAAACGCCTGTCAAATTTTGGCGCCGTTGCCGGGGAGCCAACTATCATAGTTTGCTTCCATTTGTGTTATCTTGGTGTGGACCTATCTTATTGTCCACACCTGCGCTACTAATTCAAATTTACTTGATTTAATTCCAGTGATTGAACCAATGGCGGCCAGAACGTTGCAAGAGGTTACAGACCCTGATCTGACGCAACAACACTTAGGAGTGACGCTACCTGCCCTGAATGATGGCGTTACTTTCGAACTAAAGACCGGACTCATCAATTTGCTACCGAAATTTCATGGCTTGGTTGGGGAGGACCCGATCATGCATCTTAGTGAGTTCCACGACATCTGCAGCTGCAGCAAGCCAAGTAACGTCATAGATGAGCAAATAAAGATGAGAGCTTTTGGTCTTAGGCTGAAAGATACCGCGCGCTAGTGGTATTATTTGCTGCCCACCGGGAGTATCGACACATGGGAGAAGCTTCACAAAGCCTTCCTCAACAAGTATTTCCGTCCAAGAAGGCGGTTGCGTTGAAACGAGCGATAGCTATGGTGGAACAGCAAGACGCTGAGATGCTGTACGATTACATTGAGAGGTTTGCGAGACTGTGTGCGAGCTGCCCATTCCACGGGTTTGAGGAGAAAGATTTGGTGACCCACCTCTATAACGGGTTACTAGACAACGAGAGGAGATTAGTTGACGCTGCATGTAATGGGAGTGTGCTGAATTTTATTCCCGCCGAGGCTAGAGCGCGATTGAACGAAATTTCCGAGGGCACAAGGAGCTTCGGGAGAACGTATGTAAGAAAAGAAGCCAATGCTATGAGCTCCGGAGAGCTAGGATGGAAAGACGAGATCTCTGAGTTGAAAAGCATGATAAAAAGTATCGTCGGTGGAAATCAACAACCATCAAGGGTATGTGGTATCTGCGATGATGAGAGTCATTATACCGATGAGTGCCCACAACTACAAGATCCAACTATCGCTGAGGTGCATGCTATGGGAGGATTTGGGCCCTCTAGACCTCGATATGAGAACAACTACTACCCGAGGAGCAACTACAACCAATACCACACACCTTATCAACAAAAACCGCAGGAACCATCTATGGAGGAAATGTTAAAGTCGCTTACCAAACAATTCGCAGCTCATGCCCAAGCAACCAAATCAAGCATTAGAAATCTTGAGAGGCAATTTGGGCAATTACACGAAGTCGTTTCCAACCTCATGAAAGCCAAAGGCAGAGAAAACATCAGCGCCGTAGAACTGAGAAACGGGCGGAAACTCGAGGAGAAAGGAGGAGAAAAACTGCTGCAAAAAGGGGTCGAGCAAAAGTCGCGACCGCGACAAGGAAGTCTCGACCGAGACTTTGACCCCGTGGAGAAGTCGCGATCGCGACCCAATTGTCTCGAACGAGACGACGGTGATTTGAGTTCCGAAAATAATTCCGAAAAATGTCTCGACCGCGACAGTTTGTCTCGACCGCTACTTTCGCCAGAAGCTTCAACATCTCGACCGTGACCCCTTGATCTCGACCGCGACTCGCCTGCAGCACGCGTTGAGGATGACTACGTGGACCGAGGTGACTTCAAGCTACGATAAGAGGACTATGTGCGACCTAACTTCCCTCCGCTGTACGCCCGAAAAACCACCTGCACCCTTCCCAGAAGCCTTGAGGGACACACGCAGACCTGCAAATGACAAAGAACTTTTCGAAACATTCAGTAAGTGTGAGTTAAACATCCCTTTGCTAAACCTTGTTAAAAGTGTTCCTCGCTATGCTAAATTCTTAAAGGAGCTCTGCACCATCAAGAGGAACCAGAAGTTGAAAGGTAAGCAAAAGGTACAAGTGAGCGAAAGAGTGTCCGCAACCATTATGCAAAAGATAGCAAAGAAGTGCTCAGACCCAGGGATGGTTAGTATCCCTTGCATAATCGATGAGAAGAAGATTAGTAAGGCCATGCTAGATCTAGGGGCTTCTATTAATGTTATGCCATTCTCTTTGTATGAATTGCTAGGATTAGGACCTTTATCTGATACAGGGATTGTGATCCAGCCAGCCGACATGTCAACGGTTCACCCGAAAGGGATAATCGAGGATGTCTTGGTGATGGTTGATAATTTAATATTTCATGCGGATTTTTATGTATTAGATATGGGGCCCGATAACCAGGCTGCGACTATCCTCCTAGGTAGACCATTCATGAGAACAACCAATACTAAGTTAGATTACACTAGTGGGGTCCTTACAATTGAGTTCGATGGAGATGTAGTTAGCTTTAACATACTTGAGGCTATGAAATACCCTGCGAATGATGATTCTGCTTTATCTATAGATTCGATTAACCCTATTGTGCAGGAAGTTTTTGATGTGTGTGGGATTGACTCACTCCAATCTGTTATAGAAAATAGCATTGTAAGCCCTAAGGAGCATGACATTATATTATCTGCTGATGTAAATGAGGTCTTAGTTGAGTTTGATACTCCAAGTACTCTTTTGGCCGGTGGGCCCACGTTACTTACATTGCCAAGCGAGAAACCGCTCCCTTCTATTGTGTAGGCACCCACCATTGAGCTACAAGAACTACCTCCGCATCTGAAGTATGCCTTTATCGGCAAAGACAGCACGTTACCGGTCATCATCTCGAGTGCACTCGGCCAGGAGTGGGAAGAAAGATTGGTGGAGGTCCTAAAGAGCAACATCACATCGCTAGGGTGGTCCATCGCTGATATCAAGGGAATAAGCGCTTCTACATGCATGCACATGATCCTACTAGAGGAAGGAGCTAAGCCAAGTTGATGTAGGATTATCTCCCACAAGCTCGGATCTAGAGTGTTCAACCAACACACACTAAGAACAAGTGTTCTAAGTGTTGTTCAAACTTGAAAACAAGCAAGAACAAGAAGAAAGAAAGAATTTTAAGGGAAGAAATGGATATGTTCTTGAAGAGAACTTCTCTTGCTATGTAAGGCACCTTGGACTTAACCTCAACACAATACAAGAAGAGAAAGATCAAAACAAGCTATAACTTAACACAACATGGAGATATACGACCATGAGCACCAAGAGTTTCCCATTCAACAAGTTTACACAATCAATTACATAAACAAGATGAAATAGGCAAGGTAAGAAGTTTGATAGATCTGCTCAAACTAACAAGGATGGCCCATGAGAAACTAGGAGGAGTTTTTACTCTACTCAAAACATCAATTCAATCAAAGGCCCCTTTTTGGTTAGGTAATTTTTGGCTTTTATACCTCCAATGACAAAGGCCTTCTACCATCTGAGAACTAGACCAAATAGGTCCAAAATACCCTTAGGAAAGTTCCTTAAAAGAGTTAGGGAAAAGGGATAGAATTGCACACTTTTACAACCTAGCAGGGTAAGGTGTAAAAGTGTGATAGTTTCACAAAAGTGACATGTGCAGCCTTGATATTGATCTTGGATGGCCTTGATGTCTTCATTGGATTTGTTGGGGATATGCTCCTCTTCCACATACTAGAAGGGTGGAATCAATGGGTTCCATTTGGTGTGTTGAAATCAAACCCAAAGTATCCTTCCTAACTTGATCTTATCCGGGTAGCTTCACAACATGTGACTTGCAGCCATGATGAAGGCCTTGAATGGAGTAGGGGTCTTAATGGATGTTGTAGGAGATTTTCTTCTCTGTAGAATACTAGAAGATGGGAGGAAAAGGGGGTTATCTCAGGTGTTACCTTCAAGATCAAAGTGGCCTCCTTGACCACGTCTTCTAGTTTCTTTGTCATATCTCTTGTGAGGTGTCCTTGACCTGTTTGCCTTGAGGATGCTCCTGAATCATTACCTCCCTCTTTAGAGAGGCCTGACCCCAGGCCACCTCCTCCTATGGTGTGCAATGACTCCTCATGATCCTTCACCTCCATTGATTCATCTTGGAACTCTTCTTGGTGCATTTGTGGGTGGAAGCCTCTAAATCTTTCATCTGAGGCTTGAGCATGCTTCTTGGTCATACATACAAGTCTTGTATCTTTAGGCTACTCATGTATGAGCCAATATTTCACGTGTCTTGGCTCCTTGGAGGCTAGTATAGGCAAATGCAACTTGTTCTCTCGGTTCTTTGCTTGGTGCCTTGACTTCTTGTCCTCGCCAATGGATTTATCCTTTTCCTTGATCCTTTTATGTTCTGCAGACCTAAGAATCTGAAATGGAGTAATAGTCCTGAGAGTAATTTGCTCATCATTGCACAAGAAAGGGTACTTGTTAGCATAACCATCATGCATCATTTTGTTACCATTTTGCCAAGGTTTCTCTAAGAGAAAGTGACTTTCTTGCATAGCTAGAATGTCAAAAGAGATTGTGTTTGTGTAATGGTTAATTTTAAGTGTTAACTTACATTTCCCATGTGCTTTAAACTCCACACAATCATTCATCCAATGAAGCTCATAAGGCCTAGGGTGCAAAACCGAGACTAGTTGTAGTGCTTGGACTAATTCATTGTTAGCTATGTTGCAAAAACTATCTCCATCTATGGTTAAGTCACACACCTTATCCTTAACTAGACACTTACTAGGATACAAGTCTTCTCCTAGGTTATCTTCCACAAGTTTAGTTTGGACCTTAAGGAATTTCTTGCAACTAAGGCTTGCACCTTGTTCATACTCTAGCTCTTCATTATGCACTAGTTCATTCTTATGCTCAAAAACATGGTTAAGGTAATTGCCAATTTTATGAATAAGTTCAGATTCAAGTTGTCCTAATGCATTGATTATCATGTCTCCCTTTTTAGGACAATCTTTCTCATAGTGACCCCTACCTTGACACTTAAGGCATTCTATGTTATTAGTCCGAGTGTTCATAGAGTGAGAAGTATGAGTGGGTTTAGAAGTACTCCCTTGGTTGCTAAATGATGAAACTTGGAACTTAGGCAACTGGTAGGAATGGTCCTTGTATGGCTCTCTTGGAGCTATGACTTCCTTGGGCTTGCTTTGGTTAGCACTTCCTACCTTTCCTTCCCTTGTATTGTTGTTGGAGTTGTTTGGCTTACTCCCTTGGAATGCTCTTTCCTTGAGCTTACTCTCCACCTTGATGGCATTGTGAAGAAGTTCTATACTTGTGGTGTAGGGATAAATGCTCACATCCATGACAAGGGATGGATTCAAACCCTTAGGTACCTAGCAATGGTAGCCTCATCATCTTCACTCACATTGGCCTTGATCATGGCCATGTGCATGGCATTGTACACTTCCTCCACACTCATGCTTCCTTGCTTCAAATTCTCCAACCTTTGCCTCATTTCTCTTGCGTAATGGTGAGGTAAAAACCCTGACCTCATGACATCCTTCATCTCCTTCCATGTAGTGATGGAAGGTTGACGCTTGATCCACCTCTCTCGGATTTGGTTGTGCCACCACTTCTTTGCAAAATCTTGGAGCCCTAAGGTGGCTAGTTGCAACTTCTCCATCTCGTGAAAGTTGTGGCATGCCCAAATTTTCTCCATCTTCCCCTCCCATCTCATGTATGAGGTTGGATCACATTTCCCTTCAAAGCTTGGGATTTTGAACTTCACCTTGCCTAGGCCATCATCCTCTCTTGGTCTAGGTTCTTGCCCTTGTTCTTGGAACCTTGGTCTCCTTACTCTTCCTCCTTGCCTCATGAACCTATCCTCTTGAAACTCATCAACATCATCATCACTATACCTATTCAAATCAGTAGAGTTAGGGTTAGAAAACTCCCTTGGATAGTTCATTGGTGGAGGTCTAGGCAATGGTGAGATAATGGGTCTAGTGGGTACTCTTATGGGATCCGGCCTTGAGTGATGTGATATGGATCCATGCATCACATCTTGGTTTGGAAATGGTAGTTGAGTGTGTGGGTGTGACGTTCGTCCAACTTCAAATTGTGTCCCTAGAACTATAGGTGGTGTTCTAGTCTTGTCTTGATTGGATTCAATGGTGGCTAGTCTACAAGAGATGTCATTCAAGTCCTTCTTCAAGTCACTAAGGATGTTCACTAAATCAGGTTGATTAGTGATACCATTGGCTGAATTAATCATTGGATTCACCTCTTCTTGGTGGGAGTCATGATATGAGCTAGACATGATCAAAGACAACAAACAATGAACAACATTAATGTTAGTCTAATAAGCTTGTGTTTGCTTGTGTTTGAATCACTCTACGCTCTTGAATGTCCTCTCAACCTTGGCTATTTGATCACCTTATCAATGCAATGTGATGCTAGTAACACTTGTTAGCTTGGTACACTAAGATGCTTAATCAACAAAGAGTTATAGCTAGCATAGACAAGCAAGTGCACTTGTAAGAAGATGATGTAGGAAAGTGTTTAGCTCAAAGGGACATGAGAACGTTTTAACTCAGTTATGGTGCATAAAGAAGCCCTTGAAATTCCCTTGCTTATCCTTGGAAGTGTCCTTGAGAATTAGGCTAGGATATGTGTTTAAACTTGGCTAAGTGTAGCCGAGTACAAGGCATAGGGGTGGGGTTAGGCTAGGTGTGAGGGGCTCATGGAAATCCCCTCTCTCCTTCTTCTTTATGTGCTTTAGGACACTTGGTCACGTTCCAAATGTTTCACTTGGAGTACACAACAAAAGGTACAAGATTTAGTTAAGAAAAGGCAATCTAGCACGTTATCCGGGGTACAAAAAGTGTGTTGCAAGCAACTTTGGGTGTTTGTTTCAAGAGGTTAATGAGCTGGAATGGATGTGAACTTTCTTGATCCTTGTAGTGGGGGTTTTTCTATGTGGAAGGCTCAGGTCACATCCAAAAAGGCACGACCAAATGAGGCTGCAAACTCTTGTGAATATGCTAGGTCAACACTTGTGAAAAGTAGAAAGTGACACTTTACCGCTTTGGGAAAGATTTTTGGCTTTAGTGTTTGGACAATCTACTCGTCCCTTTGGCCTGGTTTTTGTTGCCCTCAACAGATCAAAAGTTGTCTTCATGGGGCTCATAAGTGTTCTTCATTTGGTTGTGTTTGGTTTGAGGTGTGAAGCTTCAAAGTTGGGTTCTTGACCACTTTTGTGCATGAAATCAACCACCCGGTTAGGTTTTGGCTTTGGTTCTCTCTTAGAAACTCCCTCAACTTTGCTTGGTGATTCCTTAGGCCTCTTCAAACACTTCCAACTTGGTTTTTAGTTCCTGCAAATACTCAAAAGATTCATTAGACTTAGACCAACAAAAGGCACACAACAACAAGGCTTGGTTAGTGTTTTTGGGGCTGTTTTTTGGTGTGACTTTGCAAGTGTTGCAAATCACTTTGTTTTTGTGTTTTTAAGGGTAAGATATGGTTGAAAACTCAGCTGAGCTCTGATACCACTTGATGTAGGATTATCTCCCACAAGCTCAGATCTAAAGTGTTCAACCAACACACACTAAGAACAAGTGTTCTAAGTGTTGTTCAATCTTGAAAACAAGCAAGAACAAGAATAAAGAAAGAGTTTTAAGGGAAGAAATGGATATGTTCTTGAAGAGAACTTCTCTTGCTATGTAAGGCACCTTGGACTTAAATCAACACAATACAAGAAGAGAAAGATCAAAACAAGCTATAACTTAACACAACATGGAGATATACTACCATGAGCACCAAGAGTTTACCATTCAACAAGTTTACACAATCAATTACATAAACAAGATGAAATAGGCAAGGTAAGTAGTTTGATAGATCTGCTCAAACTAACAAGGATGGCCCATGAGAAACTAGGAGGAGTTTTTACTCTACTCAAAACATCAATTCAATCAAAGGCCCCTTTTTGGTTAGGTAATTTATGACTTTTATACCTCCAATGACCAAGGCCTTCTACCATCTGAAAACTCGACCAAATAGGTCCAAAATACCCTTAGGAAAGTTCCTTAAAAGAGTTAGGGAAAAGGGATAGAATTGCACACTTTTACAACCTAGCAGGGTAAGGTGTAAAAGTGTGATAGTTTCACAAAAATGACATGTGCAGCCTTGATATTGATCTTGGATGGCCTTGATGTCTTCATTGGATTTTTCGGGGATATGCACCTCTTCCACATACTATAAGGGTGGAATCAATGGGTTCCATTTGGTGTGTTGAAATCAAACCCAAAGTAGCCTTCCTAACTTGATCTTATCCGGGTAGCTTCACAACATGTGACTTGCAGCCATGACGAAGGCCTTGAATGGAGTAGGGGTCTTAATGGATGTTGTAGGACATTTTCTTCTCTGTAGAATACTAGAAGATGGGAGGAAAAGGGGGTTATCTCAGGTGTTACCTTCAAGATCAAAGTGGCCTCCTTGACCACGTCTTCTAGTTTCTTTGTCATATCTCTTGTGAGGTGTCCTTGACTTGTTTGCCTTGAGGATGCTCCTGCATCATGAGCCGACAACCCCAGCGGCGCCTAAACCCTCCCATGATGGAAGTAGTAAAGGAAGAGGTGCTGAAATTACTATCGACCGATATGATCTATCCAATCTCGGATAGCCGGTGGGTCAGCCCGACTCAGGTGGTTAACAAGAAAGGATGGATTACCGTAGTGGAGAACGAGGCTGGTGAAATGGTGCCTCAAAGAATGCAGAATGGATGGCGTGTTTGCATCGACTACCGCAAGCTGAACGCGGTAACTCGTAAGGATCACTTTCCTCTCCCTTTTATCGATCAAATGCTAGAACGCCTTGCAGGTCGCGCATATTATTGTTTCCTCGACGGATACTCGGGCTACTTCCAAGTGGCCATAGCACCGGAAGATCAGGAGAAGACTACTTTCACATGTCCTTTTGGTACCTTCGCATACCGAAGAATGCCATTCGGACTTTTCAATGCACCAGGTACATTTCAGCGATGTATGGTAAGTATCTTCTCCGAATATATTGAGAACTTTATTGAGGTGTTTATGGATGACTTTACAGTCCATGGAAATTCATTTGATGCTTGTTTGAATAATTTGAAACTTGTGCTACAAAGATGTGTAGAGACCAATTTACTGTTAAATTCTGAAAAGTGTCATTTTATGGTGAATCATGGTATTGTTTTGGGTCACATTGTATCCTCCAAAGGGATTGAGGTCGATAAGGCGAAGATTGACGTAATTCAGTCTTTACCTTATCCTACTAATGTGCGCGAAGTTCGCTCTTTTCTTGGCCATGCAGGGTTTTATCGCAGGTTTATAAAAGACTTTTCAAAGATCTCGACACCACTTTGTGAGCTGCTGAAAAAGGAGGTGGATTTTGCCTTCAACGACGATTGTAAGCTGGCGTTTAATACCTTGAAATCGCACCTCACTGTTGTGCCAATCATCAAGGCGCCGTATTGGTCTCTACCATTCGAGATCATGTGCGATGCTAGCGATTATGGTGTGGGAGCTGTTTTAGGCCAGAAAGTGGGGAGAGCAATGCACGTTATCTACTACGCGTCAATGGAACTAAGTGGCGCTCAAAAGAACTACTCCACCACCGAGAAAGAGTTGCTAGCTGTGGTGTACGCCCTCGATAAATTCAGACAATATCTACTCGGGGTAAAGGTGATCATCCACACCAATCATGCAGCCATCCGCTATCTCGTGACGAAGAAGGAATCAAAGCCTAGACTCATCCGTTGGGTCTTATTATTAAGTGAGTTCAACATAGAGATCCGGGATAAAAAGGGGTCTGAAAACTCCGTGGCTGACCATCTTAGTCGCCTGGTTCATGATGGTGGTGATGAGGCAAGACCGAGGCTGGGCGAATTTCCGGACGAGTCCTTATGCCGAATTGACATTTTTCCAGTGTCTCGACCGCGACTTAGCCACAGCTGAAATGTCTCGACCGCGACATAAGAGTCTCGATCGCGATTTGGCCACGGGTGAATTGTCTTGATCGCGACCCATTTCTCTCGATCGCGAATTGGTCACGGGGCAAAGTCTTGACCGCGACCCACCCTTCTCGACCGCGACCATTCCGCAGAAACGCCCAGGTACGCCCCTGAAACTGAATTGCTCACCCTCCGCTCCTTCACGCCATGGTATGCACACATAGTGAACTACCTAGTTCGAGGGGAATTCCCTCCTGCCTGCACCAAAGCTCAACGCGACAAAATCAAGGGAGAGGTGAAATACTATGTGTGGGATGACCCCTACTTATGGAAACACTGCGTGGATAAGGTAATTCGACAATGCCTCCCGGATAATGAGGTACAATCTGTCCTTTCTTTTTGTCACTCTTACGCATGTGGGGGGCATTTCGGGCCCGATAAGACTGCTAGGAAGGTACTTGACACAGGTTTCTTTTGGCCACACATCTTTCGGGATGCTTACGCTTTTTGTCAAACTTGTGATAGGTGCCAAAGGGTTGGGAAAATATCCCGAAGGAATGAAATGCCACAAACACCATTAGTCTTTTGCGAGATTTTTGATGTTTGGGGGATAGACTTTATGGGACCTTTTCCTAAATCTAATGGGAATCTATATATATTACTTGCGGTGGACTATGTTTCCAAATGGGTGGAAGAAAAAGCCATCAAGACTGATGATTCAAAAGTAGTTGTAGGGTTCCTTAAAGAGAATATATTTGCTAGATTCAGAATCGCGAAAGCCCTTATCAACGATCAGGGGACTCATTTCAAGAATAAGACGATCAACGCTCTACTCAAGAAATACGGAGTGACCCAGCGAATCTCCACAGCGTATCACCCATAAAGTAATGGACAAGCCAAGGTCTCCAATCGGCAAATTAAGGGGGTGCTAGAAAAGACAGTTGCGCCAAACAGGAAAGACTGGAGTTTCCGTCTCGACGATGCACTATGGGCCTACCACACCGCATACAAAACACCCATTGGGATGTCCCTATACCGCTTGGTGTTCGGGAAGGCATGTCACCTACCAGTGGAGCTAGAGCATAGAGCATGGTGGGCAGTCCAGATATGCAATATGGAGATAGATGAGGCTGGGGAGCATAGAAAATTGCAGCTGCATGAGTTGGAGGAAATACGCCGCGAATCGTATGAGAACGCGACAATATACAAGGAGAAAACGAAAGCATGGCATGACAAACACATACTACGCATGACTTTCAATGTGGGCGATAAGGTATTACTCTATAACTCGCACCTTCAACTCTTTCCAGGTAAGCTGCGGTCTAGATGGAGCGGGCCCTATGTCATTGCCCGCGTTTTCCCTCATGGAGGGGGGGGGGGGGTGGAGCTTTTTGATAAGACCAACAGCAACACCTTCAAGGTAAACGGTCAGCGGATAAAACCGTATCATGAGAACTTTTCCGACGAGGCAATAGAGGAGGTCGCTCTTGAGGAGCTTGGTGCAGAAAACTAAGGAGCAAGGTTACGTCGAGCCAACGACGTTAAACAAAGGCGCTGACCGGGAGGCAACCCGGGGTATTTTTACTAACTTTAATCCCATTTGTTTGTTTTGTTTATGTCATTTTCATTAGAGAGTCTAAGGAGTCAACAGGGAAAAACTATTGGTGGAGTAAATCCGACTAAACCCCCGAAATCACTCGAGTCGCGATCGCGAATACAGGGTCTCGATCGAGACTTTACCCCCGAGGAAAAGTAGCGATCGCGACTACATAAGTCTTGACCGAGACGACGGTAATGACTTTGCGAAAATATTTTCCGAAAATGTATCGACCGCGACTCTATGTCTCGACCGCTACCGGAGGCGTTGATGCTGCGGAGTGATTGCGGTATTTTCCCCTTCCCTATTTTATGAGGTCCTCTTTTGCTGCATTGAGGACAATGCGTTGTTCAAGTGTGGGGAGGGGATTACCGCACCAAGGAGGAGTTTATGTGTTTTTCTTCTATCTTTCTTACTTATTTTCTGCTGAATTGTTTTGAGTCGTATTTCGATCGAGTCTGTACCAGATTATTACTGTTTGGACTCTCGCATTATTTTATTATGTTTAAAAAAAAATCGAAAAAATAGACTAAAATAGTACGAAAAAGAAACGAAAAAGTCGAAAAATAAGAATAAAAACCAGGCAAGCAAAAAAGGATTAAAAAGGAAAAGGTTGGTGCCTCAAAAATAAAGAAAAGAAAAGAATAGTTCCTACCACTTAGATTTTGGTGAAAACCCGAAAGGGCGCCGGAATTACATTGTTTTGTGATTGATTTATTGATTGCATATCTAATGGCGCAGGAGACATAAGAAGGGAGTAGAAGGATACCTCAGGTTTCTAGGATTCACCAAGGAGGTATAAGGAGTTAGTTTAGCCTTTTATATCTATTTATGAGCTTATTGTATCCACACTTTGCATATCTACCATTCCATTAGTTTATTAGGTCGCTTTATATATATATATTATCGGCGGTTGAGTTAGATTCTAGGATTAGTTCACTACTTCTTGGAGTTTGATGCATGTGGTTGTATGATGCAGAATTTTAAATTAGGATTGGTGGTTGTGATTTGTGGATTTATCATTATATCTAGTGGTTTAGGACATTACTCAAAGAGGAGGAATAAGAAGTGTATAAGCGAGTGGGAGACTTGATTTTATCCTTATTTATGTCATATTTATGTACCCTTACCCTTAGAGGAGATTAGGATTCCACTTGTGCTTTAACGCACATCACTTTGTTCGATTATTATTATTGCTATTGAGTGGTGTCATATGAAGGTGGAGAAATAAGGAGGGTTTTGGGTAGGATATCTCGGAGACATAAGGAGATAGATCGGAGTAGGTTAGTGCTTATGTACACTTTGGAGATTGGAGTATAGTCGCTAGCAGATTTTCTCTACACTTACTGTAGACCTTTGTGCTTTTAGGAGGAGTGAGTTTTATTTTGCTTACTCGAGGACGAGCAAGGTTTAAGTGTGGGGAGGTTTGATAGGAGCTTATTATATGGTGTAACTAGTGAATATTAGCTTAGGATTAGTGGTGTTTAGGTGCTTATTGAGTGGTATTCCCGGAATCAGGTATGATTGTTCACTTATAGATTCGCGGGATGCTCTTAAGCGTTATTATGTCGTATTGTATTATGGAGATCCTATTTGTACTCACCTCTAGTGCATTTGGGATGGAGCTAGTGAGAAGACGACCACACCTACACCCATGGAGAAGCGGAGAGGCGAAGCCGAGCTGCCTCGGAAGCTTGCAAAAGATGAAGACCAGTCCGAGAGAAGGTTTCAAGACGAAGACGAGCCAAGACAAAGAATTCTCGGTCGAGACTTTGGAGTCTTGGTCGAAAATTGCCCTCGAAGAAGAAGTCGCGGTCGATACTATAATGTCTTGATCGAGACTTTGCCTTGTAATGAAAGTAGCGATCACGACCTATGAAGTAGTGGTCGAGACTGAAGCCGTTTCTGGAAGACTGGAGAAAAGTATCGACCGCGACCCTGAAAGTAGCGACCCCGACTTTGGACGGACCCGGCCCAAAATGCAGATCTAAGCCCGGGAATTTATCAGTTTTTATTAGTTTTTCCCATTTTATCTTTTATAATTCAGTTATTTTATATTTCTTAGGCTGGGTACTATATAAACCCTTAATTTTAGGTTAGAATTAGTTAGTTATTCTTTTGCCACTTTTCACAATCAAGTTCTTAAAATTTAGCCACCAAGAGGAAAGCTGCCACCTTTCTACCATCTTCTACCTTCAATCCTGGTTAGTTTATCCATCATCATGTATAACTTTCTCTTGGGTATGTGTGGCTAAGTCCTTACGAGTTCACTCTTAGGTTGAGACCATTGTTCTTGGAATTGTTTGTGAGAATTCTATGTTTATGTTCTAATAATAATTTTAGTATCGTTTTATTTTCTCTTGTGATTATTGTCATTGATTGGTATTGATTTTATCTAGGTTGCAAACTAGGTTGATTAATTATTCATTCATATTGCTAGGCTTGACAATTCAATTTGAAAAGTCTTGTCTTTTTAGGTAGCAATCAGAATTAGCATAGACTATTTGCGAGTGCTTATTTTGTAGAGATTATAAACCTGTGTCGAGTATCGGTGATTTGTCAATGGTATTGCATAGGCCTACATATATTTGATCTTTATGCTGTTGAGTAGTTGAACCTTAGGATTTCTTTGGTTATTGCGTACAACAAAGGTTTCTAGGACTATTTGGACTACTTGCTATTTACGAACAAAGAGTAGGACAACTAGATTATTTATTCAAAAGAACATAACTCTATTAGAATTCGATGATCAACTTTCCATAAGAACAATGTGCTGAGACTGAAAGAGTGAGCTTTCCATCATTATAAGTTTAACAAATCATACGCATTTAGTTACTATTTCTTTCGACAATTTTACAAACCAACCCCCCCCTTTGTTACTATTGATAACACAATTGAAATAAACTATCGTCGTGGATCCCTGTGGAATCGACTACGACTTACCGCTAACTAGTAGATATTTAGTTGGATTTATCTTTGACAGGAACAGCGACCGGTAAAATGCATGTCACTCATATCCATGGAAGGAGCAGCTAGCACACAACCCCTTGAAACACTCAAGGTAATCATAAAGAGATTCCTCATCACACTGCTCTACCTGTACAATCTCTTTCTTCAACGCATTTTCTTTCTTAACCGGAAAGTACCTATTCAAAAACTCCTTGTGCAATCTCTCCCGACTTTCTATAGACCTAGTAGGTAGACGGTAGTACCAAGACCTAACAATATCCTTCAGCGTAAACCCAAATGCTCTCATCTTTGATCTGCTCTTCAGTAACATTTGCTGGTTTAGTAGTCATGCAAATATCATGGAATTGGTTGAGATGCATGATTGGATCCTCTCCAGGTAAACCATGGAATGTGGGGAGCAAATTTATTATCCCAGACTTCAGCTCGAATGTCACCCCACGAGCAAGAGATGGTAGAATAACTGCTTGTGGCTACTGTGTCAGGTTAGAAGTAGTATGCTCCCTCAATGTTCGGTTTCCACCATTGTTCCTCTACATAAGTACCTCTTTCTGTTCTTTAAACAGTTATCTCTGCGCCTCTACAACGTCTCTAAGTTGAGCGAATTATAACTGGGTATCCGTAAGAGCTATTTGCTCAGGAGTCTGCTCTTCAATCTGATTGCCGTCCATTGTATAAATCTCGGCTCTCTTCTCTCTATGACTCTTATGGATAATCCGATTGATCTCTGGATTAAGATCAACAAGAAACTGATCAGTAGGACGGGTGTTGACCATACAGTAGGCAACACCAAAGTTAATCAAACTAAAAACACAAGAAAAGAAACTTTGACTCCTCGACAACAACGCCAAATTTGTCGGGGCCTAAATGGTCGTTGTGCCCAATCAAAGTAAATCTTAACTAGAAATTCTACAATATTATAGAGTCAAGCAAGGGTCAAATCCCACAGGGAGTCAGATTATCAAGTCTTGTGTAAATAATATGATTAACTATAAAGTAATCGGGGGGGTTTGTATGCAAACGAACTAAACTTAATTGTGAAAGTAATATGAGAAAGTACTTCATTCAACAAACATCCACACAATATATTGATAGGTTGATCATTGACAACTTATTAACGTTCGAGTTCATCAATTCATATGGTTGTCCTAATCCCAGTTCTCATATAGTTATTAGTCCAACTAGTCCTAATAACCCTGACTAAGCTACAACCCTGAAACTATCAAGATTTAATAACCAAGCAACAATAAACTCAGGAATAGATTGATGCATGCAATACCATTGAATTTAGTCTATATTTAACATGCAATCAACTTTCTCTACAATCGCAATCCCAACTAGATCATGCAATTGATTTGATACACAAAGATAAGACCTTTCAACTCGAAATAATCAAACCCCAACAATATGAATAGATCCAATATACCTAGGTGGCCAATCCAGACAGACAAATCAGATTCAATAAACGTATGAGCGCAAGAGAGATGACACAATCCAAATATGAAATAGAACAAAGATAGAAGTCTTACAACCACATCAATCCAAAGGCCTCAGTTGTTGAACATAGCAAAAGAGAACTAGTGTGACATAGTTTCTCTAGAATGTAAAATGTGTAAAGTGATCTATGATGAGGAGGCTATAGTATAAACCTCCTATTTATACAACCCTAATACTAGAAAAATAATAGTAAAATCCCAACCCGGAACTCTATCAAAAAGCAACAAATGCCCAGAAAGAATCCAGCAAGCGAAGGCCACAACAGCTCCTCGATCCAATAGGGGCACGATCGCGCCATGTCCCAGCTCACTAAACCACGTAGCTTTTCTGAATCTATTTACACTAGATCACTCATCTACATGTTTAGACAGTCACATCCTCGAGCCTCAAAAATAACCTTTTTCCTTAAGCAAACTTCCTCATTAAATCTCTGAGTAGCTTAACCCAAATTAAAGACTGCACCTCAGCTACTCTCACATAAGCGCTTGATCGTGCTAGGAATGTGAAGCGTGTGATATGTGTGACAAATTACAAAAATTAAGTATAAAGAATAACAGGAAGTGCATATTTCACATGGGGGACATTACACACTCACACACAACATATATAGCATATAAAGGGACTTAGGAAGCATTACATTTAAGTCGGCTAGGGACATCGCAGGAGTGTATAATTTCTATAGGTTTGTTAAATGGTTAGAAGATGATCACCACTATCTATTTGTGGAACAATAAGAGCATGTAATGGTTTATGACTATAAGTTATAGCTTAATACAATATACAACTCTAGCTAGATTAGCTTGTTGCAATAGATAATGCATGAAAAAACAAGCAAGCAAGAAGCACAATTAAACTAAAGTTCTCGATGAAGATTAAGCTGCTAATTCATAGTCAAAGTTGAGAGACTTACAACGCATATCTTGCTTCAGCTAATGAAGAAATAGAAAACCAGGCTGAAGCCTAAGGCTTAGAAAGATATCCATGCAAAGCTCCTTATAAAGATATTTTGTTGTTTTTTCTCTTCTGTAGGTACAAGAATATGACTTAGCTATATGGATAGAGACCTGCTTGGATGCTCCATGGACTCGCTTGAATAGTCCTGAGTCGCGCTTGAAATATAGTATGTAGCTGTACCACAAATGAGTCTCGCTTGAACTAATCGACAATTAGCTCATATTGATACACATCTTTGAGTAGATAGGAATGGAATAGATGTGTATAGACAATTCATCACGCTTGATTTCTTTTTGTTTCATCCCTTAAGGAGATGAATCTCCTCCCTTAGTGTGAAATGAGAGTAGCTTGTAGATTTGATGATGTAGCTCCTACTCTGCATTTCAACCTGCACTAATGATCAAGCTTTTGGTGTCCAACAAAGTGATGGCTTCGAAGGAACATTAGCACTAGCTATTCATGAGAAAGAAGGTAGAACATTCATCATCACAATTCTAGGAGTAGAATCATAATAGATATCATCATTCAATTCAAGCACTTGATGAGGTTCGCCTTTGGAAGACACACCTCGTTGTGCTTTATCTTGTTCGTTCTTGGCTTTTGAAAGCCTAGTACGTACAAACTTGGTCTTAGATGACCCGCTCTAGTCAAGCTTGCCTTCATTGAGACTAGCTTGATCGAGCTTGGCCTTACTAGAGTTAGCCATAAACGGCTTATGGGGCTTTTGCTTGAGCTCAGTTAAGCGCTCACACTCATGTCTAGAGTGACCCTTGTATCCTCAGAAAGTGCAATAATGGTTATATCTTACATAACCATACTTGCTTTTTCCAGGGCGAAATGGTTCTCTTGGTGTAAAGCTAGTAGGTTGAGTGTTTGGAGATTGCACTTGTTTGATATACATTTTGTGCGCATTCTCTCCATGAAACCATTGCTTGTCCTCTCTTGGTCCTTGCTCAAGAACTTTAACCTTGCTTTGTAAGTATTGATTCTCAGCTTTGCCAGAGTGTAGGTTTGTTAATATTAAGCCACTATTGTTCAATGTCTTCTAAGGTTCATTAAGTCTTAGATGCGCTTTCAAGTATAGAATTGCGCTTTTATACTTGGAGATGCGCTTGACCTGTGTAGAACACTTAGTAATTGATTTACTAAAGTCCTTAAATGCGGAAGAGGTCAGACAACAATAAGAGCGCGCTTTAAGTGTTTAAAGCGCACTAAGATTTGCACACAAAGAGTTTCCAAATGGTGAGAACCCTAAGTCACTAATTGACTCGGGATAAAACTCACCACTACTTTTTATCGATAGAAGAAGGTTATAATTCTAGCTTCAACTCTCGAAGCTCACTCGTACACTCTCTTCTTACAACACTTGAGTTCAGCTCTAGAATAATGGCACTTCACTTCTCTCTGATTACAAACGAGTCAATACTTAAGCTCTCCTAGCTTCTCTCTGAATTCCTCACTTTGTAATACCTAGAGTGAATGCTACAGTCCACTTTATATACACAAAACTTAAGCTACAACTCTCACTTAATTTCGTGTAACAAACTTAGACTTAGCAAGCTGCCACCTCATCAATCCGTGCGCCTTGATCAAATTGCTAGAGATAATCAACAACTTGGATTAATTTGGTTTTGTTCTTCAACTTGTTGATGCACGCCACCTCAACAATCTGTGTCCACAACGCTAACTAACTCCTCCACGCTGGCGATCCCTGGATATGCGTCTCAAAGACATTCAAGTTCTTCTCACACCTCTTGTGCACGCAACTTGAGTTCTCCCGCTCACCAGCCTTCCCTTGCATTTCGGCAGTTCTCTTCTGCGACAGTGTACACCCTGTGCTATGGTGGAACCTCGTGATCAACACTTCTTCAACTTCATTCAAGCGCATCTTCTATTCCTTAGAAGCTCGACTAAACTCACTTCTGGACTTAAATGGGATTATTTAACACCACTTGCAAAACTTGCTTTCTTCGCTTGGTGTTAAGCGCGACTGAGGACAGTCGAAGCGCATCTCTAAGTGACTTAAGCGCATCCCAACAGATATTACAATAACCTGGAAGGCTTAAAAACACTAAGAGATTAAACATATTAGTTTGTTATCATCAAAATAAAGAGAAATACATTGAGCTTTAATATGGCTACCAAAGCTCAACTAACAATTTCCCCCTTTTTGATGATGACAAACCGTTAACAAGTAAGCTCATAATACTTTCTGTAATGATCAAAATGGAGACAATAAACAACAAGTTAATCAAGTATTCAGATTCGGAATTTGGTCGAAGTACCTTACCAAGTACTTTAGCAACACAGTTTTCAAATTCCCCCTAAGTTCAAGCACGGTCTCATACTTCCCCCTTAATCAAAGAAGGATGTACCTGTTTTCTTCCCCCTTTTGACATCATCGAAAAAAATCAAAAGCATAGTCATACGGTAAGAAAGATAGGAGGTTGTGCTTGCTAGCTAAGAAGACAAACAAAGCAAAATAGCGAACAAAAAGCAACTTAAGTACCAGAGAGTCAAGTCAGCAAAGCTCTCAGAGATATAAAAGTCAAAAACATACTTGCATTGATCATTGAGTAACTGTCACAAAAACAGGTAGGATAAACTAGAGAGCTAGTTCACAAACAACTTAACACAGTAGAGAGAAAATCAGAAATCAGCAAAAGCGCTTAAAAGCGCAAGCATCACAACACCAACAACTATCGCCTTTCCTCAGATTCAAACTTCTCCTGAACCATAGAGACCATCTTCGTAACCTGCTCAATCAGCACACTTAACTGTTTCTCGACCCGCTCGTGATGCGCTTCTAGTGTTGCAACAACTCTTGAAAAATCTGTAAAAGCAGAAGAAGGACGAGCGCGAGGACTCAGATCAGAGCGCGAGCTAGAGGGGTGTGTACCTTCAGGTTTGGGAAGCAGGATAGCGCATATAGCATCGGAGGTGAGAAATGTAGAGCAATTGTAGTCAGTGAGAGAGCGATCGTAGAGTCCATCGGCCTTGAGCATTTTGCAAACGATGTGAGGGAACGACAAGGGACCAGAAGTCGCTGCGCGGCATAGAACTAAGTGGCTCATCATTATCTGAGCAGTGTTGACCACTTGGTTTGAAATAACAGCCGCCATGATACAATAATCTGCAATGGTTACCTTATCCCTTTTGTAATCCCTTGGTGTGATATTGGTGATGATGAAATGGTGGAGAAGCCTTCGACTCGGTTTGAGCTGATCCACTGTGAGAGCGCGCTTGGACACGTTAGGACCAAAGACGACTTCTTTGAGCTATTTTGCACCGGCATGCCAGTTCTTCTTGTATAGACGACCGAACCCATTAGACTGCCCGGTCAAACCAATCGCTTTCGCCAAGTCCTTCACCAAGAACGTCTCTCGTGAATTGCCACGCCAATTGAACCACACTTGTCCATACTCTGGATTAGCAGGATAATATTCCATTGTGGCGTAGAATTGATACACCATTGAATCGTTGCAGCGCGCTGGTTTGGTTTCCAACTTATCCCATCCTTGAAAGCTCAACCAGGTAGCAAAGCGCGTGATCTGTGAAGATCCTTGGAGATCTGTGAGAAGATCAGGAGTCGCAATTTCTGGAAACAAGAATGAGCGCTTAGCGATACCTGATGGGATGGGAGGAAAATTGTTTACGCCAATGACTTTAGCGCGCTTAGAACGGGTAGATGTGCCTTTTTCTGGGACAAACTCACGCGGTGGCGACTCATATTCGGAACCATCTGACGACTCAATTTCTTCAACGGCAGGAGGAGGAAGAGGTACCTTACGCTTTTGACTCTTACGGCAAAGCACGTCACTCTGGCGATCTGCGCGCTGAGTGGTAAGAGGAAGTGGATAATCATGGCCTGGAGGAGCTTGAATGTGGAAGTCCTCGTCTTCATCTGAGTCAGAGGGAATAGAGGCCAGAATCTGCTGAGGAAAGGTGAGAGACTGTGTACTTGCCCTGGATTGGGTACCTAACCGTGAGGGGGTGTCAATTTCATGCACACCCTTACCCTTCGCTGGGGTAGAGTGAGACACGTCCTGAGTAGACGCTTCAGTACTGGGTTGGACAAGCTCCTTCTCAACATCATAGCCAGCAAGCTCGAGATCTTCGCCGGTGAGAGAAAGATCAACCTTGGGCTCATGGGAGAAGAGTAGAGCATCTGGGATGATAGGCTCTTTTGTGGGGCTAGGGTTTTCTGTGGAGATTACTGGGTCGGTAAGTTGTGTTTGGGGAGGCTCTGTTTGTGGAGCTTGGGTAGAGATGGAGGGATCAGACGTGGAAGACTGAGTTTTCAACAACAACTCAACCTTTGCACGTGTAGCAGGGTCAAGGTCGGCTAGGTTGACGTTTTTCATTGATGAAACGTGATGTAGAGGGATGAGGAAACTTGAGCGGAGTTTGAGAGAGAGAGAGAGGCAAGAGGTAGAGAATAGGGTAAATGAAAAGGGAACAAATACCTGGTATTTATACGTGCTCGGCCTCCACTCTCAACCGAACAAGCAACCAATCAGATTCAATGGTGGAAAAGGAGTCCAACGGTCCAATGAAAACGCTGATTTGACGCGCTAGGCTCCTAACGGCTATAAAAGTAGCCGTTACATCAAAAAGCGGAAAGAGCCGTTTGAAAGCTAGCCGTTGCTTCACAATTAAGCAAACCCAAATCTGAAGACAAACCAACCGGTTGTGCTTTGAAGTGCAATGT
Organism: Phyllobates terribilis; assembly: GCF_046119375.1. Lineage (NCBI taxonomy): Eukaryota > Metazoa > Chordata > Amphibia > Anura > Dendrobatidae > Phyllobates > Phyllobates terribilis. Next base: position 51,956 of record NW_027367013.1, read on the forward strand.
AGTTCAACACAGAAGCGCGCTAGAATAATAAGCTCAACACATTCCACCTCTGGCTAAATAATCTGTCGAAGCTCAAAAACTGACTGAGACGAATAGATGCCAATGTGTGATGTCCAGCTCAACTTTCTAACCACAATGTAAAGAAATTAATGAACAGGAAGATGCAAATTTCATATAGGGGACATTAGAGCATTCAATCACTCAAGTTGATGTGGACGTATGTCCATATACATGTAATATGGTAATTGAGCTTTATGTCATCAAATGCATACTTCTCTAATGTGGAGCTCAATAAAGGACGAGAGAAGCGTTATATCTAGTCAGGCTAGGGACACCTATGCAATGGATAATTTCTTAGGCATGTAATATGGGTAGAAGACGATCACCATTGTCAAGTGTTTGGCAAAGAAGAGCATGCATGGACTAAGATTATATCAAATCGATCTAAGCAAGTAAGACAACTTCTGTACTTATTCATTTTAATGAACAACCATAAAGCATGAATGACTCAAACCTATCAAGCGCAAGCTACCATAGTTCGTACCTTGATACTAAGCTCGCTAATTCTAGTCAACTAGGGGAATACCTACAGAGCCATTGCCTCAAAGCTAATGGAGTCGCATAAGGCCAAGATGAACCCGAAGATTTAAGAAGACCTGTCGATTAAGGGCTTTAGTAAAAATATCCGCTATTTGCCCTTCTGAAGATACGTGAGTAAGCTCAATGTTCTTGCGCTCCACATGATTACGTAGAAAGTGGTGCCGTACATCGATGTGCTTAGTTCGTGTGTGATGTACTGGGTTCTTGGAGACACATATTGTGCTGGTATTATCACAATAAATAGTAATAGTGTCTAGATTAATACCGTAGTCAATGAGTTGTTGCTTTATCCACAATACTTGAGCACAACATTGCGCTGTGGCTATGTACTCTGCTTCTGTTGTTGAAAGCACAATACAATTCTGCTTCTTGGATCCCCACGAAACGAGACATGGTCCAAGGAACTGTGCCATCCCACATGTGCTCTTACGGTCTGCTAAATAACCTGCATAATCTGCATCGGTGTAGCCAACAAGAGAAAGACCGCTTCCTTTGGAGTACCAAAGGCATAAATCGTCAGACCCATTAAGATATCTAAGGATGTGCTTTACATGAGTTAGGTGAGAAGCGCGAGGCTCTGAATGAGAGCGAGCACAAACACTAACAACAAAGACAATATCAGGTCTCAAAGCAGTTAAATATATAAGGGAGCCAACCATACCTCTATACATAGTTTGATCTACCTTCTCAGCCATAAGATCTTTATCCAGTTTTGTAGTGGTTGAGAGTGGTGTAAGACATGGTTTGCTACCTTCCATTTGATATTTCTTGAGGAGCTTTTTGATGTATTTTTGTTGATGTATTTCAATGCCATTTTCCAGTTGGTTCACTTGAAGCCCGAGGAAGTACTTGAGCTCACCAGTCATGCTCATGCTGAACTTGAGGCTCATGGTATTCTTGAAATCCTCTACAAGCTGCAAGTTAGTAGAACCAAAAATAATATCATCAACATATATTTGGACAATAGGGATATCGCCCTTTTCTTCCCTGATGAAGAGGGTCTTGTCCACCAATCCTCTCTTGTATCCATTAGCAAGGAGATACTTCGATAGACAGTCATACCAAGCGCGAGGGGCTTACTTAAGACCATAAAGCGCTTTGTCTAGGAAGTACACGTGATCAGGATAAGCTGGATCTTCAAAACCTGGTGGTTGCTTGACGTACACTTCCTCGTTCAAATCACCATTGAGGAAAGCAGTCTTCACGTCTATTTGAAACAGCTTGAATCCTTTGTGTGCGGCGTAAGCTATCAACAAGCGAATTGCCTCTAGCCGAGCAACTGATGCGTATGTTTCATCATAATCAATGCCTTCTTTTTGATTGTATCCTTGTGCAACAAGTCGAGATTTGTTACGAACCACTGCTCCACTATCATCCAGTTTGTTCCTGAATACCCAGCGCGTACCAATAATGCTTCTATCACCTGGCCGGGGCACTAGACGCCATACCTGGTTGCGCTTGAACTCTTCTAACTCTTCTTGCATAGCAATTATCCAGTCTAGATCTTGAAGCGCGACTTATATGTTCTTTGGTTCCTCTAAAGACACAAAAGCACTACAAGCAAGCAAGTTAAGTACGTTAGAGCGAGTTTGGGTACCTTTTTCAAACTGAGATATGATCGCTGAAACTGGATGGGACTTCATTTGTTGGTAATTCCGCACTGTGACCTCAGTATTATCTGGTAGCTTTATCGTTGTAGTTTTGGACAAGCTTCTATTTCCACCAGATTGGTCACTTGGTCCCGCTTGAGGACTGTCAGGTTGCGCTTGACCACTGCTAGATACCGCTTGAGAGCTAGAAGGTACAACTGAAGTAATTGAGGGTGTTACCTGACCTGAGCGAGATGATGAAGGTGTAGCTTGATCATTGTTGAATGGTCCACTTCCTTGATCTATATTCTGAGTGCTGTCCGCTAGAATAGCTTCGTCACTTGGATTGCTTACTTCTGGAGCTGAAGGTCGAGAAGCGCAACCACCACAATCGTCATCGTCACTTTCTATACATGTAGAAGTCGTAGAAGGTGGAGCTTGAGGAATGTGTGGAGAAGCTGGAGGTAGATCAGGGCTAACAAATGGATCGTCATTCATTTCCTCTGTGCTATCAAGTTGTCCTTCATCAAATTTCACATGAATACTATCTTCTTCCCTCTGAGTCCTCAGGTTGAGCACTCTATACCCCTTGTTAGAAGAAGCATAACCTAGAAAGATAGCATCGTCGTTCCTAGCATCAAATTTACCCAAGAGATCTTTCCCATTGTTATTGACGTAGCACTTGCAACCAAACACTCGTAAGTGAGAGATATTCGGTGTACGTCCTTTGAGCAACTCATATGGGGTTTTCTCAAGGATAGGCCTTAACAAGGCTCGGTTAGTAATATAACATGCCGTGCTCACAGCTTGTGCCCAATAGTATGAAGCGACACCACTAGAGAGTAGCATTGTTCGTGCCATCTCTTGTAGAGTCCTATTCTTGCGCTCAACAACTCCATTTTGCTCAGGGGTTCTAGGAATAGAGAAATTATGATCTATACCCCTTTCATCACAATATTCTAAGAACTCTCCATTCTTGAATTCGGTTCCATTGTAAGAACGATTTGCACAAACGGGGAGTCGCAAACTCTTTTCTAAGAAAAGCGCATGAGTACGAAACTTTTCAAAGGTTTCGCTCTTGTCTTTTAAGAAGAGAGTCCAGGTGTAGCGAGAATAGTCATCAACTATAACGAAAATGTAGCGATTACCTCCCTTACTCTGAGTACGTAGTGGCCCATGTAAGTCCATGTGGATAAGCTCTAAAGGAGCCTTGGTATGCACTACCTTAAAAGAAGGAAAGGAGCTTCTTGTCGCTTTGGACTTGGAGCAATCTGAGCATGAAGTCATGGATTCCACTTTGATGCGAGGAAGACCACGAACCAGGTCTTTAGACTGAAGCTTGTTGAGTAGATGTAGACTAGCGTGTCCCATTCTCTTGTGCCAAAGACTGGTTGTCTCTTCGAGTGTAGCGAGGCATAGGTTGCGCTTAAGGGAGTAGGAGTGGTCGAACATGTATGTGTTATCGATGCGCTTACCCTTTAGAAGTATCTCTTGATCAGGTCTGACCACTGCACATTCACTTGTGCTGAACCATACCTTGTTTCCCCGTTGGTCGCACAACTGGGCTACACTGAGTAGATTGAACCGGAGTCTCTCTACTAAATTCACATCTTTGATTTGTATTGACTTGTTTAGATGTGCGCTGCCTCGAGCTTTGATTCTTCCCTGCTTCTTGTCACCGAAGGAGACGCTGCCTCCCTCTTTAGCTTGAAATGAGAGTAGTAATGTTGGATCGCCTGTCATGTGACACGAACATCCGCTGTCGATATACCACCTACTTAGCATTCCAACCTGCAAGCAAAGAAATCAAGCTTTGATCTCCCAACGAAGCTTGCGCTTCGAGGGAATATTAGACATAGCTATTACTGAACTAGTCTTTTGGACTGTCTCATAATAGCTTGGATCATTTAAATCAAGCACTAAATGAGGTCTTGCTTCACGAAGCGCACCTCTGGGTGCTGAAGCGCAATCGTTCTCGACAGGTGAATGTCAACGACGTGTGCGCTTGCCCTCAGATTTAGCCATAGGCTTATAGGGCTTGTTTTTAGGACTTTTAGTTCCTCACACTCACGCCTATCATGTCCATTTTTACCACAAAAAGTGCAGTAATGGTTACCTCTCACGTAACCATACTTCCCTTTTCCTGGTCTAAACGGTGCTTTCTTCTCAAGTTTCATAGGCTGAGCAGGGGTTCGCGCTTGTTTCACATATAAGTGGTGCGCTTTTTCCCTATGAAACCATTCTTTGGTTTCAGATGGTTGTTCCTCAAGAACATTAATTCTGCTTTTTAAATGAGAGTTTTCACTCTTGTAGGCAGTCAAGTCTTGTTCAAGTGACTTAAGCTTTTCAGAATAGTCACTTGTTTGAGGAAAGCTGGTATTAGAAGAGGACTCCTAACGTTCATAGCCCAGTCCAGGTCTAGCTTTGACAAAGACTATTTGAGAAACAGACCTTGCCTCTACTAGCTTAGTCAGGTCGTCAAGCTTGGAGATAATCTGATCAAGCTTTACGTCCTTAGTTGAGTCAGAGTTTCTTTCCAACCCGTTTCCATGACAGCGCTCACAAGATTTAGAGAGGAGTTTGGGCCTGTCATGTAATCTTTTGGAAAGCTCAACTATCACTTCTTTTTTAGAATTAAGTTCAACCAGCTGTTCTCTAGCTTCAGTAGCTAGAGACTTGTGTTCAACAATCAATTCTCTTAAAAGGCAAACAAGTTTGCGCTTAGGTAAAATGTCAAGGTTTAGATTTGCTACCTCTATCTCAGAACCAGAGTCTGAAGCGGATCCTTCACCAGCCATCAAGCAAATGTCTGCTTCCGCTCCATCTTCAGAGTCTTCGTCCGATTCTCCCCAAAGCGTGACAAATGCTTGTTTAGGGGGCTGCTTGTTGGAGCTGGAGCTTGGATTCATCTTGGCATGAGGACACGCCTTGGCTAGATGTCCCTTCTCATTGCAATTAAAGTATGTAAAGTCCCGGACATCCCGCTGCTTGGTTGTTGGATCGCGCTTGAATCCACCTTGACTTTTAAAGAATTTGTTCCCTACCTTGGTCATCATGGCGACATCTCTATCATCATCATCGTCTCCTTCATCATCATTCTCTAGTTTCTGGAGGACGCATGAGAGCTTGAGCTCCATGCCCTTGGTTTCTCGTTCTGAGTGCTTCTCTTCATTATTCTTGATCTCTTGTACCTTGAATTTTCCTGCAAGCACAAAAATAGGCAATTCTCGAGTCGCTTTTGATTGGAGAAGAATTTTCTTGAGAGTAGCATACTTGGAATTCACCGCATGGATGAATGCCATTGAGTACTCCCAAGCTTTCTTTTCCATTCCAGCGGATAGTATTTTGTCATATAGAATTTGACATCGAGAATGGTAGTCAGATACAATCTCATTTTCACCCATTTTAATGGAGCAAAATTCACGGTTTAGCTCAAATAGTCGGTTGTCTTTCATATCCTCACTACCTGAATGCATGTTGATGATGGATGTCCACATCTCTTTGGAAGTGGGAAGAGACATTACGTTATCAATGTCTTTTCGGGAAAGCGCATTGAGGATGAGCTGACGCGCTTTGGCGTTTTTCTCCATTAGTTGATACTCCTTGGCTTCCCATTTGGACTCATCTTTCTCGGCAATTATCTCATCGCCCTTGTCGTTGATTTTCCAGCATTGATAATCTGTTTGCTGGATATGATTCCTTGTCATCGTTAGCCACCATTCTAATTCGCCTTCAATGAGTACGTGAGGCTTTGCGAGAGAGATTCTAAGGTTGATGTTCGACATGTTCTTACTCTTCAAAATCCTTATGATCTGCAAAAGGATTAGTGCAAAAATAGGCAAACCTGTAGGTCTGATACCAATTGTAGGTTCGTTAATATTAATCCACTATTGTTCAATGTCTTCTAAGGTTCATTAAGTCTTAGATGCGATTCTCAAGTATAGAATATCGCTTTTATACTTGGAGATGCGCTTGACCTGTGTAGAACACTTAGTAATTGATTTACTAAAGTCCTTAAACGCGGAAGAGGTCAGACAACAATAAGAGCGCGCTTTAAGCGTTTAAAGCGCACTAAGATTTGCACACAAAGAGTTTCCAAACGGTGAGAACCCTAAGTCACTAATTGACTCGGGATAAAACTCACGACTACTTAGTGTTGTAATAAGAGAGTTTACGAGTAAGCTTCGAGAGTTGAAGCTAGAGTTGTAACCTTCTTCTATCAATACAAAGTAGTGGTGAGTTTTATCCTGAGTCAATTAGTGACTTAGGGTTCTCACCGTTTGGAAACTCTTTGTGTGCAAATCTTAGTGCGCTTTAAACACTTAAAGTGTGCTCTTATCTTTGTCTGGCCTCTTCCGTGTTTAAGGACTTTAGTAAATCAATTACTAAGTGTTCTACACAGGTCTAGCACATCTCCAAGTATAAAAGCGCAATTCTATACTTGAGAAGCGCATCTAAGACTTAATGAACCTTAGAAGACATTGAACAACAGTGGCTTAATATTAACGAACCTACAAAGAGTGAAGTTCTTTATCTAGTTTGACTAATTTGTCATTCAGCTCTCTAGATTGAGATGGACCTGAATCGGAAGAATCATGATTGGTGAACCCAAACCTGGTCGTGCTTTCACAAAAAAATGTCTGGTTGACAATTTTTTCTTCAACATTCTCAGTTAGATCATCTAGCTTGGTTAGGATTTCATCAAGCATGCTCGCTACAGTTGAGTCAGTACTCTGAGCTATAGCTATACCTTTGCCATTGCAATGCTCACAAGATTTGGTGAGAAGGGTGGGCTTTGTAGACAATTGTTTAGTGAGCTCAATTGTTTGTTCTCTTAGATCACTTAGCTCTTCTTGCTTACCTCTTGCTTTAGCTCCAAGAGCCTTGTGATCTAAGACCAATTCATTTAAAAGCTCAACAAGGTTTCACTTAGGAAGAAGTTCAAAGTTAAGAGAGCTTACATCGATGTATTCATCTGATTCCGAGTCTTCAGTGGCTACTAAGCACATCTCTTGTGCTTCTCCACAGTCTAGCTTGTCATCTGAATCACCCCGTAAAGTGACAAATGCTTTTATCGGTGGAGTTTCTGATGAGTTTGGATCCACCTTGGCACTGGTACATGTCTTAGCCATGTGTCCCTTTCCTTGATAGTTGTAGCACACCACATCTTTGAGGTTGAGTGGCTTGGATTGATCTCTTTGAAAGCCAACTTATCTCTTAAAGAACTTCTTGACGAGTTTTGTTATCATTGCAACGTCCCGGTCTTCTTCATGGCCATCTTATGTCTTCAATCTTCTAAAAGTCTCGGTTGAGCTTGAGCACCATCCCCCTGTTTTCCTTAGCTACGAGCGACTCTTTTAGGTCTTCTTTCCTGCACTCGGAGTTTACCAACTCACACAAAAAAGGGAGCTCTTTCGTTTCTTTAGTCATAAGCATTATTCTCTTAGAGGTATCAAATTTAGAATTTACCCCATGAATGAAAGCAAGTCAGAGTTTCCAGGAGTCTACCTTAAGTCCCGGTGAGGATATTTTATCACATAATACCTAGAATCTCGAATGATAAGCTGAGATAGACTTGCTTTCACTCATCTTGAAAGAGTGGAAATCTCACTGGAGATCAAATTTGCGATTTTTCATCATCTCTTCCTACATGAGCTTGGCTGTTGGCAGGGACATGATCTTGTCTATGTCTTTCGAGAGAGAGCATTTAGAATGAGTTGCTTAGCCTTTGCATTTTTCTCGAGCGTTACATATTCGGTTGGACCCCATTTGAATGTGTCTATCTCTGCTGTGAGCTTGTCTTCTCCTATTGCTATAATCCTCCAACATTGATAATCTGTTTGTTGGACATAGTTCTTCTCCATGGTTAACCACCAATTTAGTTCTCCCTCAGCTAAGACATGATGCTTAGCTAATGAGATCCCTAGGTTAAAACCAAGCTTATCGTTTCCCATGATTCAAACTATAGAGAGAGTATGAATCTATGCAAGAGCGTCGACCTTGTCTTTGATACCAATTGCAGGATCGAATGTGGGTTTCTCTTAAGAAAACTTGTAAACTTGTATAAACTCAAAAACACTCAAGTAGATATAGAAGCTATAGAGTTAGATTGTGTAATAGAGATTAGCTATAATTAAGCACTTTTAAAACAAATTTAAAATTCTTAGCTCGTGCAATGATTTACGAAGGTGAGAACCCTAAGCTTCTAATAAGCTTGGGATAAAACTCACCACTAACTTGTATTAATTTGAAATCAATTACACAGTGAAGTTAGTCCTAGCTTTGTGCAACTCTCTCTCACAATACAAGTTCTGTTCAACTCATACAAGTAATCTCTCTCTATCAAACTCCTAAGTGTTTTAGGCTATAGCTTTTTTCACAACAACTTAAGTTCTATCTAGATTTCCTCTAGATTTCTCTCTAGCTTAATTGCTTTGCTCTCTTCATCTCGTGACGCTCAAAACTCGTGCCTAACAAACACTCCTATACACGCCTTATATAGTAATTCTAACTTACAACCCTTAAGATAGCAATCCTATATCTCGCTGCATATAAAGAACTCCACCTCAGTGATCTGCGTGATCATCTTCTCTCCGAAAATGCATCTACGCTCCAAATCGCTTTGTGCTTCTTCAGCTTGATCTTGTAGCTTCCACGTTGGCAATCCATGTGTCTCAACGCTTCTTGATTTTTCTAGCTTGGCGATCCCTGTACACCCACTATCCAAAAGTAGAAATCCTAACAATGTCCCTGTTGTTTTCATTTCCCTTAAGTTATAGCTTCAACGGCCTTCCCTTCCTCGGACCAAATCCTCTAAGCGCATGCCTACGATTCCAACAGTGGACACTCTTTAGCACGATTACTTGGATCTTTTCTCTTTTCTTCAGAAGAACGATCCTCTAGCTTTGCATTGACTCTTTCTCGCTCAAAGCTAGTTCATTTCAACTCTTATTACGTCTTGGCGAGATTCAGCTTTCCCTCTAGACCTTAAGCTAGACCCTCAGTTGTCACAACTAGTCTGCTTGTGCTTAAGCTACTCTTAAACTTCTCGAGCTATACCTGGTTAGCTTAAAATACATAAAGGACATCAAATACTTGAATTTATTATCATCAAAACAAGCGGAATGGTTTATCTAGATCATTCCAGTTCTAGCTCAAACCAACAATTTTTCCCTTTTTGATGATGACAAACCCATAAACAGATAAGCACAATTAATTTCAAAGCTTACTCAGTTAAGTTACAGATATGCAATTTTTCTTAATCAAGTACTACATATATAATAAATCAGCTCAAGTATGTTCTCTAAGAACACTTTAGCGAGTATACCTTTGTTCCTCCTTAGAACAAGCTGGTCTAAAATCTTCCCTCTTAGTGAATAAGGATATGTACCTGTTTACTTCCCCCTTTTGACATCATCGAAAAATGCAAGCCTAACTCATGCAAAGGGAACTAAAGTGGAAAGTGCAATCAAACTCAGTAATCAAGCATAAAAGGCAGTAAGCACAAAATAGAAAAAGTGTAACCAAGCAATAAGCGCAGGCATATAAAACCAAGAAGGCACACTTTATAGCATATAAAAACCTGACACCTTTTGTAGCAGATATTCCTAGGATTACTAGTTCAACTTTTCAGCAAAAGAGGAAACAAAATAACACAACAAGAACACACGCTTCAACCCTAGTCATCACACTGTTGAGTGAGTGCAACCAAGTTTTGGAGAAGAGTGGCCATTTCATCCTGTCAAGCTGTCATGAGCTCAAGATCTCAGTCAGCCACTGAACCCTGAGCTTGAATAGAAGAAGCAACTCACTCGGAGGAAAACGATTCACTGACAGCTGGTAAATGAACATCTCTGGACTGGGTACGGGAGGAGGAAGCAGCTGGTGTCGAAATCTTAGAAGGGATAGGCTTAGCGACCAGCTCGGTGACCTTCTCCACTGTGAGCACTTCATTGAATGATGTTTCATGCACTGGCTTGTATAACCCCTCGGCCTTCAACATTTGGGCTATTATGTGTGGGAAGGGAAGAGGAGATCCATGGTGAGCGCGACTTACATCAATGTGTGAGAACATAATTTGGACTGTGTTGATTAGCTATCAGCTTAGACACTCAACCATAATGCAATAATTAGATATGGTGGATAGGTGCTTGTTGGTGTCTCTAGGCGTGATGTTCTTGACTATGAAGTAGTGTAGGAGTCGGTTGGAGGCTGAAAGATGCCCATTCTTTAGCGCAGCTGGTACATTCTTTTCGAAGTCTGTCTCCTTGATAGCACGTGAATTGGTTGGCCAATTCTTCTTGTAGAGGCGACCAAAGCCTACTAAAGAGCCATCGAGCTGACCTATTACCTTTTCCAGATCCTTAACTTTGAAACTTCCACACGCATCGTGAAACCACTAAAAATTACTGGAAGTTGGTTCACCTGCGGATGAGCTGCTGCTGAAGCGAGCATAGAACTGCCTTACCAGATCCAACTCTGCCTTGCTTATATCCGCTTCCAGTTTATCCCAGTTCTGCAACTTAAGAATGTAAGTGAAGCGATCAGAGTTCAAAGCGACCTCAATTTCATGAAGAATGTTCGGCGAAACTATAACCGGAAAGAGGATGTCACACTTCACTATGCCGGTAGGAAGCGGCAAAAACGTTGGGTTCTCTGCAGGACTCACTTTTCTCGGCTTTTTAGTGCATCGTGGTTTCTCAGTCTTTACCACCACTACTGCTGAAGAAGGATCAATCTCATCATCTTCTTCTTCTTTTGACTGCACTTCTTCTTCCTCTTCTAGCTTTCGTTTGCCCTTAGCTTTGGAGGTTCTCTTA
>NW_027367014.1:0-62947 GCF_046119375.1 Phyllobates terribilis
GAAAAACATGTTTTTCAATGGCAAAAATCAATGAATATTGTAAATGCACAAACAGTAATATCTCCACATTGCAAGGTGCAATTCTGAAATTTTTTGCTTTTTCCTGCTAATCCTAGCATGATAAAGAAGATTCAAAGAGAGTGAGATGCCAGCTCCTTTCATTCAGTCAGTAGCTTCAAACATTTCTGGTATATGAAAAACATGTTTTTCAATGGCAAAAATCAATGAATATTGTAAATGCACAAACAGTAATATCTCCACATTGCACGGTGCAATTCTGAAATTTTTAGCTTTTTCCTGTTAATCCTAGCATGATAAAGAAGATTCAAAGAGAGTGAGATGCCAGCTCCTTTCATTCAGTCAGTAGCTTCAAACATTTCTTGTATATGAAAAACATGTTTTTCAATGGCAAAAATCAATGAATATTGTAAATGCACAAACAGTAATATCTCCACATTGCAAGGTGCAATTCTGAAATTTTTTGCTTTTTCCTGTTAATCCTAGCATGATAAAGAAGATTCAAAGAGAGTGAGATGCCAGCTCCTTTCATTCAGTCAGTAGCTTCAAACATTTCTGGTATATGAAAAACATGTTTTTCAATGGCAAAAATCAATGAATATTGTAAATGCACAAACAGTAATATCTCTACATTGCACGGTGCAATTCTGAAATTTTTAGCTTTTTCCTGTTAATCCTAGCATGATAAAGAAGATTCAAAGAGAGTGAGATGCCAGCTCCTTTCATTCAGTCAGTAGCTTCAAACATTTCTGGTATATGAAAAACATGTTTTTCAATGGCAAAAATCAATGAATATTGTAAATGTACAAACAGTAATATCTCCACATTGCAAGGTGCAATTCTGAAATTTTTTGCTTTTTCCTGCTAATCCTAGCATGATAAAGAAGATTCAAAGAGAGTGAGATGCCAGCTCCTTTCATTCAGTCAGTAGCTTCAAACATTTCTGGTATATGAAAAACATGTTTTTCAATGGCAAAAATCAATGAATATTGTAAATGCACAAACAGTAATATCTCCACATTGCACGGTGCAATTCTGAAATTTTTAGCTTTTTCCTGTTAATCCTAGCATGATAAAGAAGATTCAAAGAGAGTGAGATGCCAGCTCCTTTCATTCAGTCAGTAGCTTCAAACATTTCTGGTATATGAAAAACATGTTTTTCAATGGCAAAAATCAATGAATATTGTAAATGCACAAACAGTAATATCTCCACATTGCACGGTGCAATTCTGAAATTTTTAGCTTTTTCCTGTTAATCCTAGCATGATAAAGAAGATTCAAAGAGAGTGAGATGCCAGCTCCTTTCATTCAGTCAGTAGCTTCAAACATTTCTGGTATATGAAAAACATGTTTTTCAATGGCAAAAATCAATGAATATTGTAAATGCACAAACAGTAATATCTCCATATTGCAAGGTGCAATTCTGAAATTTTTTGCTTTTTCCTGCTAATCCTAGCATGATAAAGAAGATTCAAAGAGAGTGAGATGCCAGCTCCTTTCATTCAGTCAGTAGCTTCAAACATTTCTGGTATATGAAAAACATGTTTTTCAATGGCAAAAATCAATGAATATTGTAAATGCACAAACAGTAATATCTCTACATTGCACGGTGCAATTCTGAAATTTTTAGCTTTTTCCTGTTAATCCTAGCATGATAAAGAAGATTCAAAGAGAGTGAGATGCCAGCTCCTTTCATTCAGTCAGTAGCTTCAAACATTTCTGGTATATGAAAAACATGTTTTTCAATGGCAAAAATCAATGAATATTGTAAATGCACAAACAGTAATATCTCCACATTGCAAGGTGCAATTCTGAAATTTTTTGCTTTTTCCTGCTAATCCTAGCATGATAAAGAAGATTCAAAGAGAGTGAGATGCCAGCTCCTTTCATTCAGTCAGTAGCTTCAAACATTTCTGGTATATGAAAAACATGTTTTTCAATGGCAAAAATCAATGAATATTGTAAATGCACAAACAGTAATATCTCCACATTGCACGGTGCAATTCTGAAATTTTTAGCTTTTTCCTGTTAATCCTAGCATGATAAAGAAGATTCAAAGAGAGTGAGATGCCAGCTCCTTTCATTCAGTCAGTAGCTTCAAACATTTCTGGTATATGAAAAACATGTTTTTCAATGGCAAAAATCAATGAATATTGTAAATGCACAAACAGTAATATCTCCACATTGCACGGTGCAATTCTGAAATTTTTAGCTTTTTCCTGTTAATCCTAGCATGATAAAGAAGATTCAAAGAGAGTGAGATGCCAGCTCCTTTCATTCAGTCAGTAGCTTCAAACATTTCTGGTATATGAAAAACATGTTTTTCAATGGCAAAAATCAATGAATATTGTAAATGCACAAACAGTAATATCTCCATATTGCAAGGTGCAATTCTGAAATTTTTTGCTTTTTCCTGCTAATCCTAGCATGATAAAGAAGATTCAAAGAGAGTGAGATGCCAGCTCCTTTCATTCAGTCAGTAGCTTCAAACATTTCTGGTATATGAAAAACATGTTTTTCAATGGCAAAAATCAATGAATATTGTAAATGCACAAACAGTAATATCTCCACATTGCACGGTGCAATTCTGAAATTTTTAGCTTTTTCCTGTTAATCCTAGCATGATAAAGAAGATTCAAAGAGAGTGAGATGCCAGCTCCTTTCATTCAGTCATTAGCTTCAAACATTTCTGGTATATGAAAAACATGTTTTTCAATGGCAAAAATCAATGAATATTGTAAATGCACAAACAGTAATATCTCCACATTGCACGGTGCAATTCTGAAATTTTTAGCTTTTTCCTGTTAATCCTAGCATGATAAAGAAGATTCAAAGAGAGTGAGATGCCAGCTCCTTTCATTCAGTCAGTAGCTTCAAACTTTTCTGGTATATGAAAAACATGTTTTTCAATGGCAAAAATCAATGAATATTGTAAATGCACAAACAGTAATATCTCCACATTGCAAGGTGCAATTCTGAAATTTTTTGCTTTTTCCTGTTAATCCTAGCATGATAAAGAAGATTCAAAGAGAGTGAGATGCCAGCTCCTTTCATTCAGTCAGTAGCTTCAAACATTTCTGGTATATGAAAAACATGTTTTTCAATGGCAAAAATCAATGAATATTGTAAATGCACAAACAGTAATATCTCCACATTGCAAGGTGCAATTCTGAAATTTTTTGCTTTTTCCTGCTAATCCTAGCATGATAAAGAAGATTCAAAGAGAGTGAGATGCCAGCTCCTTTCATTCAGTCAGTAGCTTCAAACATTTCTGGTATATGAAAAACATGTTTTTCAATGGCAAAAATCAATGAATATTGTAAATGCACAAACAGTAATATCTCCACATTGCACGGTGCAATTCTGAAATTTTTAGCTTTTTCCTGTTAATCCTAGCATGATAAAGAAGATTCAAAGAGAGTGAGATGCCAGCTCCTTTCATTCAGTCAGTAGCTTCAAACATTTCTGGTATATGAAAAACATGTTTTTCAATGGCAAAAATCAATGAATATTGTAAATGCACAAACAGTAATATCTCCACATTGCAAGGTGCAATTCTGAAATTTTTTGCTTTTTCCTGCTAATCCTAGCATGATAAAGAAGATTCAAAGAGAGTGAGATGCCAGCTCCTTTCATTCAGTCAGTAGCTTCAAACATTTCTGGTATATGAAAAACATGTTTTTCAATGGCAAAAATCAATGAATATTGTAAATGCACAAACAGTAATATCTCCACATTGCACGGTGCAATTCTGAAATTTTTAGCTTTTTCCTGTTAATCCTAGCATGATAAAGAAGATTCAAAGAGAGTGAGATGCCAGCTCCTTTCATTCAGTCAGTAGCTTCAAACATTTCTTGTATATGAAAAACATGTTTTTCAATGGCAAAAATCAATGAATATTGTAAATGCACAAACAGTAATATCTCCACATTGCAAGGTGCAATTCTGAAATTTTTTGCTTTTTCCTGTTAATCCTAGCATGATAAAGAAGATTCAAAGAGAGTGAGATGCCAGCTCCTTTCATTCAGTCAGTAGCTTCAAACATTTCTGGTATATGAAAAACATGTTTTTCAATGGCAAAAATCAATGAATATTGTAAATGCACAAACAGTAATATCTCTACATTGCACGGTGCAATTCTGAAATTTTTAGCTTTTTCCTGTTAATCCTAGCATGATAAAGAAGATTCAAAGAGAGTGAGATGCCAGCTCCTTTCATTTAGTCAGTAGCTTCAAACATTTCTGGTATATGAAAAACATGTTTTTCAATGGCAAAAATCAATGAATATTGTAAATGTACAAACAGTAATATCTCCACATTGCAAGGTGCAATTCTGAAATTTTTTGCTTTTTCCTGCTAATCCTAGCATGATAAAGAAGATTCAAAGAGAGTGAGATGCCAGCTCCTTTCATTCAGTCAGTAGCTTCAAACATTTCTGGTATATGAAAAACATGTTTTTCAATGGCAAAAATCAATGAATATTGTAAATGCACAAACAGTAATATCTCCACATTGCACGGTGCAATTCTGAAATTTTTAGCTTTTTCCTGTTAATCCTAGCATGATAAAGAAGATTCAAAGAGAGTGAGATGCCAGCTCCTTTCATTCAGTCAGTAGCTTCAAACATTTCTGGTATATGAAAAACATGTTTTTCAATGGCAAAAATCAATGAATATTGTAAATGCACAAACAGTAATATCTCCACATTGCACGGTGCAATTCTGAAATTTTTAGCTTTTTCCTGTTAATCCTAGCATGATAAAGAAGATTCAAAGAGAGTGAGATGCCAGCTCCTTTCATTCAGTCAGTAGCTTCAAACATTTCTGGTATATGAAAAACATGTTTTTCAATGGCAAAAATCAATGAATATTGTAAATGCACAAACAGTAATATCTCCATATTGCAAGGTGCAATTCTGAAATTTTTTGCTTTTTCCTGCTAATCCTAGCATGATAAAGAAGATTCAAAGAGAGTGAGATGCCAGCTCCTTTCATTCAGTCAGTAGCTTCAAACATTTCTGGTATATGAAAAACATGTTTTTCAATGGCAAAAATCAATGAATATTGTAAATGCACAAACAGTAATATCTCCACATTGCACGGTGCAATTCTGAAATTTTTAGCTTTTTTCTGTTAATCCTAGCATGATAAAGAAGATTCAAAGAGAGTGAGATGCCAGCTCCTTTCATTCAGTCATTAGCTTCAAACATTTCTGGTATATGAAAAACATGTTTTTCAATGGCAAAAATCAATGAATATTGTAAATGCACAAACAGTAATATCTCCACATTGCACGGTGCAATTCTGAAATTTTTAGCTTTTTCCTGTTAATCCTAGCATGATAAAGAAGATTCAAAGAGAGTGAGATGCCAGCTCCTTTCATTCAGTCAGTAGCTTCAAACTTTTCTGGTATATGAAAAACATGTTTTTCAATGGCAAAAATCAATGAATATTGTAAATGCACAAACAGTAATATCTCCACATTGCAAGGTGCAATTCTGAAATTTTTTGCTTTTTCCTGTTAATCCTAGCATGATAAAGAAGATTCAAAGAGAGTGAGATGCCAGCTCCTTTCATTCAGTCAGTAGCTTCAAACATTTCTGGTATATGAAAAACATGTTTTTCAATGGCAAAAATCAATGAATATTGTAAATGCACAAACAGTAATATCTCCACATTGCAAGGTGCAATTCTGAAATTTTTTGCTTTTTCCTGCTAATCCTAGCATGATAAAGAAGATTCAAAGAGAGTGAGATGCCAGCTCCTTTCATTCAGTCAGTAGCTTCAAATTTCTGGTATATGAAAAACATGTTTTTCAATGGCAAAAATCAATGAATATTGTAAATGCACAAACAGTAATATCTCCACATTGCACGGTGCAATTCTGAAATTTTTAGCTTTTTCCTGTTAATCCTAGCATGATAAAGAAGATTCAAAGAGAGTGAGATGCCAGCTCCTTTCATTCAGTCAGTAGCTTCAAACATTTCTGGTATATGAAAAACATGTTTTTCAATGGCAAAAATCAATGAATATTGTAAATGCACAAACAGTAATATCTCCACATTGCAAGGTGCAATTCTGAAATTTTTTGCTTTTTCCTGCTAATCCTAGCATGATAAAGAAGATTCAAAGAGAGTGAGATGCCAGCTCCTTTCATTCAGTCAGTAGCTTCAAACATTTCTGGTATATGAAAAACATGTTTTTCAATGGCAAAAATCAATGAATATTGTAAATGCACAAACAGTAATATCTCCACATTGCACGGTGCAATTCTGAAATTTTTAGCTTTTTCCTGTTAATCCTAGCATGATAAAGAAGATTCAAAGAGAGTGAGATGCCAGCTCCTTTCATTCAGTCAGTAGCTTCAAACATTTCTGGTATATGAAAAACATGTTTTTCAATGGCAAAAATCAATGAATATTGTAAATGCACAAACAGTAATATCTCCACATTGCAAGGTGCAATTCTGAAATTTTTTGCTTTTTCCTGTTAATCCTAGCATGATAAAGAAGATTCAAAGAGAGTGAGATGCCAGCTCCTTTCATTCAGTCAGTAGCTTCAAACATTTCTGGTATATGAAAAACATGTTTTTCAATGGCAAAAATCAATGAATATTGTAAATGCACAAACAGTAATATCTCCACATTGCAAGGTGCAATTCTGAAATTTTTTGCTTTTTCCTGCTAATCCTAGCATGATAAAGAAGATTCAAAGAGAGTGAGATGCCAGCTCCTTTCATTCAGTCAGTAGCTTCAAACATTTCTGGTATATGAAAAACATGTTTTTCAATGGCAAAAATCAATGAATATTGTAAATGCACAAACAGTAATATCTCCACATTGCACGGTGCAATTCTGAAATTTTTAGCTTTTTCCTGTTAATCCTAGCATGATAAAGAAGATTCAAAGAGAGTGAGATGCCAGCTCCTTTCATTCAGTCAGTAGCTTCAAACATTTCTGGTATATGAAAAACATGTTTTTCAATGGCAAAAATCAATGAATATTGTAAATGCACAAACAGTAATATCTCCACATTGCAAGGTGCAATTCTGAAATTTTTTGCTTTTTCCTGTTAATCCTAGCATGATAAAGAAGATTCAAAGAGAGTGAGATGCCAGCTCCTTTCATTCAGTCAGTAGCTTCAAACATTTCTGGTATATGAAAAACATGTTTTTCAATGGCAAAAATCAATGAATATTGTAAATGCACAAACAGTAATATCTCCACATTGCACGGTGCAATTCTGAAATTTTTAGCTTTTTCCTGTTAATCCTAGCATGATAAAGAAGATTCAAAGAGAGTGAGATGCCAGCTCCTTTCATTCAGTCATTAGCTTCAAACATTTCTGGTATATGAAAAACATGTTTTTCAATGGCAAAAATCAATGAATATTGTAAATGCACAAACAGTAATATCTCCACATTGCACGGTGCAATTCTGAAATTTTTAGCTTTTTCCTGTTAATCCTAGCATGATAAAGAAGATTCAAAGAGAGTGAGATGCCAGCTCCTTTCATTCAGTCAGTAGCTTCAAACATTTCTGGTATATGAAAAACATGTTTTTCAATGGCAAAAATCAATGAATATTGTAAATGCACAAACAGTAATATCTCCACATTGCAAGGTGCAATTCTGAAATTTTTTGCTTTTTCCTGTTAATCCTAGCATGATAAAGAAGATTCAAAGAGAGTGAGATGCCAGCTCCTTTCATTCAGTCAGTAGCTTCAAACATTTCTGGTATATGAAAAACATGTTTTTCAATGGCAAAAATCAATGAATATTGTAAATGCACAAACAGTAATATCTCCACATTGCAAGGTGCAATTCTGAAATTTTTTGCTTTTTCCTGTTAATCCTAGCATGATAAAGAAGATTCAAAGAGAGTGAGATGCCAGCTCCTTTCATTCAGTCAGTAGCTTCAAACATTTCTGGTATATGAAAAACATGTTTTTCAATGGCAAAAATCAATGAATATTGTAAATGCACAAACAGTAATATCTCCACATTGCAAGGTGCAATTCTGAAATTTTTTGCTTTTTCCTGTTAATCCTAGCATGATAAAGAAGATTCAAAGAGAGTGAGATGCCAGCTCCTTTCATTCAGTCAGTAGCTTCAAACATTTCTGGTATATGAAAAACATGTTTTTCAATGGCAAAAATCAATGAATATTGTAAATGCACAAACAGTAATATCTCCACATTGCAAGGTGCAATTCTGAAATTTTTTGCTTTTTCCTGCTAATCCTAGCATGATAAAGAAGATTCAAAGAGAGTGAGATGCCAGCTCCTTTCATTCAGTCAGTAGCTTCAAACATTTCTGGTATATGAAAAACATGTTTTTCAATGGCAAAAATCAATGAATATTGTAAATGCACAAACAGAAATATCTCCACATTGCACGGTGCAATTCTGAAATTTTTAGCTTTTTCCTGTTAATCCTAGCATGATAAAGAAGATTCAAAGAGAGTGAGATGCCAGCTCCTTTCATTCAGTCAGTAGCTTCAAACATTTCTGGTATATGAAAAACATGTTTTTCAATGGCAAAAATCAATGAATATTGTAAATGCACAAACAGTAATATCTCCACATTGCAAGGTGCAATTCTGAAATTTTTTGCTTTTTCCTGTTAATCCTAGCATGATAAAGAAGATTCAAAGAGAGTGAGATGCCAGCTCCTTTCATTCAGTCAGTAGCTTCAAACATTTCTGGTATATGAAAAACATGTTTTTCAATGGCAAAAATCAATGAATATTGTAAATGCACAAACAGTAATATCTCCACACTGCACAGTGCAATTCTGAAATTTTTAGCTTTTTCCTGTTAATCCTAGCATGATAAAGAAGATTCAAAGAGAGTGAGATGCCAGCTCCTTTCATTCAGTCATTAGCTTCAAACATTTCTGGTATATGAAAAACATGTTTTTCAATGGCAAAAATCAATGAATATTGTAAATGCACAAACAGTAATATCTCCACATTGCACGGTGCAATTCTGAAATTTTTAGCTTTTTCCTGTTAATCCTAGCATGATAAAGAAGATTCAAAGAGAGTGAGATGCCAGCTCCTTTCATTCAGTCAGTAGCTTCAAACATTTCTGGTATATGAAAAACATGTTTTTCAATGGCAAAAATCAATGAATATTGTAAATGCACAAACAGTAATATCTCCACATTGCAAGGTGCAATTCTGAAATTTTTTGCTTTTTCCTGTTAATCCTAGCATGATAAAGAAGATTCAAAGAGAGTGAGATGCCAGCTCCTTTCATTCAGTCAGTAGCTTCAAACATTTCTGGTATATGAAAAACATGTTTTTCAATGGCAAAAATCAATGAATATTGTAAATGCACAAACAGTAATATCTCCACATTGCAAGGTGCAATTCTGAAATTTTTTGCTTTTTCCTGCTAATCCTAGCATGATAAAGAAGATTCAAAGAGAGTGAGATGCCAGCTCCTTTCATTCAGTCAGTAGCTTCAAACATTTCTGGTATATGAAAAACATGTTTTTCAATGGCAAAAATCAATGAATATTGTAAATGCACAAACAGTAATATCTCCACATTGCACGGTGCAATTCTGAAATTTTTAGCTTTTTCCTGTTAATCCTAGCATGATAAAGAAGATTCAAAGAGAGTGAGATGCCAGCTCCTTTCATTCAGTCAGTAGCTTCAAACATTTCTGGTATATGAAAAACATGTTTTTCAATGGCAAAAATCAATGAATATTGTAAATGCACAAACATTAATATCTCCACATTGCAAGGTGCAATTCTGAAATTTTTAGCTTTTTCCTGTTAATCCTAGCATGATAAAGAAGATTCAAAGAGAGTGAGATGCCAGCTCCTTTCATTCAGTCAGTAGCTTCAAACATTTCTGGTATATGAAAAACATGTTTTTCAATGGCAAAAATCAATGAATATTGTAAATGCACAAACAGTAATATCTCCACATTGCAAGGTGCAATTCTGAAATTTTTTGCTTTTTCCTGTTAATCCTAGCATGATAAAGAAGATTCAAAGAGAGTGAGATGCCAGCTCCTTTCATTCAGTCAGTAGCTTCAAACATTTCTGGTATATGAAAAACATGTTTTTCAATGGCAAAAATCAATGAATATTGTAAATGCACAAACAGTAATATCTCCACATTGCAAGGTGCAATTCTGAAATTTTTTGCTTTTTCCTTCTAATCCTAGCATGATAAAGAAGATTCAAAGAGAGTGAGATGCCAGCTCCTTTCATTCAGTCAGTAGCTTCAAACATTTCTGGTATATGAAAAACATGTTTTTCAATGGCAAAAATCAATGAATATTGTAAATGCACAAACAGTAATATCTCCACATTGCACGGTGCAATTCTGAAATTTTTAGCTTTTTCCTGTTAATCCTAGCATGATAAAGAAGATTCAAAGAGAGTGAGATGCCAGCTCCTTTCATTCAGTCAGTAGCTTCAAACATTTCTGGTATATGAAAAACATGTTTTTCAATGGCAAAAATCAATGAATATTGTAAATGCACAAACAGTAATATCTCCACATTGCACGGTGCAATTCTGAAATTTTTAGCTTTTTCCTGTTAATCCTAGCATGATAAAGAAGATTCAAAGAGAGTGAGATGCCAGCTCCTTTCATTCAGTCAGTAGCTTCAAACATTTCTGGTATATGAAAAACATGTTTTTCAATGGCAAAAATCAATGAATATTGTAAATGCACAAACAGTAATATCTCCAAATTGCAAGGTGCAATTCTGAAATTTTTTGCTTTTTCCTGTTAATCCTAGCATGATAAAGAAGATTCAAAGAGAGTGAGATGCCAGCTCCTTTCATTCAGTCAGTAGCTTCAAACATTTCTGGTATATGAAAAACATGTTTTTCAATGGCAAAAATCAATGAATATTGTAAATGCACAAACAGTAATATCTCCACATTGCACGGTGCAATTCTGAAATTTTTAGCTTTTTCCTGTTAATCCTAGCATGATAAAGAAGATTCAAAGAGAGTGAGATGCCAGCTCCTTTCATTCAGTCAGTAGCTTCAAACATTTCTGGTATATGAAAAACATGTTTTTCAATGGCAAAAATCAATGAATATTGTAAATGCACAAACAGTAATATCTCTACATTGCAAGGTGCAATTCTGAAATTTTTTGCTTTTTCCTCTTAATCCTAGCATGATAAAGAAGATTCAAAGAGAGTGAGATGCCAGCTCCTTTCATTCAGTCAGTAGCTTCAAACATTTCTGGTATATGAAAAACATGTTTTTCAATGGCAAAAATCAATGAATATTGTAAATGCACAAACAGTAATATCTCCACATTGCAAGGTGCAATTCTGAAATTTTTTGCTTTTTCCTGTTAATCCTAGCATGATAAAGAAGATTCAAAGAGAGTGAGATGCCAGCTCCTTTCATTCAGTCAGTAGCTTCAAACATTTCTGGTATATGAAAAACATGTTTTTCAATGGCAAAAATCAATGAATATTGTAAATGCACAAACAGTAATATCTCCACATTGCAAGGTGCAATTCTGTAATTTTTTGCTTTTTCCTGCTAATCCTAGCATGATAAAGAAGATTCAAAGAGAGTGAGATGCCAGCTCCTTTCATTCAGTCAGTAGCTTCAAACATTTCTGGTATATGAAAAACATGTTTTTCAATGGCAAAAATCAATGAATATTGTAAATGCACAAACAGTAATATCTCCACATTGCACGGTGCAATTCTGAAATTTTTAGCTTTTTCCTGTTAATCCTAGCATGATAAAGAAGATTCAAAGAGAGTGAGATGCCAGCTCCTTTCATTCAGTCAGTAGCTTCAAACATTTCTGGTATATGAAAAACATGTTTTTCAATGGCAAAAATCAATGAATATTGTAAATGCACAAACAGTAATATCTCCACATTGCAAGGTGCAATTCTGAAATTTTTTGCTTTTTCCTGCTAATCCTAGCATGATAAAGAAGATTCAAAGAGAGTGAGATGCCAGCTCCTTTCATTCAGTCAGTAGCTTCAAACATTTCTGGTATATGAAAAACATGTTTTTCAATGGCAAAAATCAATGAATATTGTAAATGCACAAACAGTAATATCTCCACATTGCACGGTGCAATTCTGAAATTTTTTGCTTTTTCCTGTTAATCCTAGCATGATAAAGAAGATTCAAAGAGAGTGAGATGCCAGCTCCTTTCATTCAGTCAGTAGCTTCAAACATTTCTGGTATATGAAAAACATGTTTTTCAATGGCAAAAATCAATGAATATTGTAAATGCACAAACAGTAATATCTCCACATTGCAAGGTGCAATTCTGAAATTTTTTGCTTTTTCCTGCTAATCCTAGCATGATAAAGAAGATTCAAAGAGAGTGAGATGCCAGCTCCTTTCATTCAGTCAGTAGCTTCAAACATTTCTGGTATATGAAAAACATGTTTTTCAATGGCAAAAATCAATGAATATTGTAAATGCACAAACAGTAATATCTCCACATTGCACGGTGCAATTCTGAAATTTTTAGCTTTTTCCTGTTAATCCTAGCATGATAAAGAAGATTCAAAGAGAGTGAGATGCCAGCTCCTTTCATTCAGTCATTAGCTTCAAACATTTCTGGTATATGAAAAACATGTTTTTCAATGGCAAAAATCAATGAATATTGTAAATGCACAAACAGTAATATCTCCACATTGCACGGTGCAATTCTGAAATTTTTAGCTTTTTCCTGTTAATCCTAGCATGATAAAGAAGATTCAAAGAGAGTGAGATGCCAGCTCCTTTCATTCAGTCAGTAGCTTCAAACATTTCTGGTATATGAAAAACATGTTTTTCAATGGCAAAAATCAATGAATATTGTAAATGCACAAACAGTAATATCTCCACATTGCAAGGTGCAATTCTGAAATTTTTTGCTTTTTCCTGTTAATCCTAGCATGATAAAGAAGATTCAAAGAGAGTGAGATGCCAGCTCCTTTCATTCAGTCAGTAGCTTCAAACATTTCTGGTATATGAAAAACATGTTTTTCAATGGCAAAAATCAATGAATATTGTAAATGCACAAACAGTAATATCTCCACATTGCACGGTGCAATTCTGAAATTTTTTGCTTTTTCCTGCTAATCCTAGCATGATAAAGAAGATTCAAAGAGAGTGAGATGCCAGCTCCTTTCATTCAGTCAGTAGCTTCAAACATTTCTGGTATATGAAAAACATGTTTTTCAATGGCAAAAATCAATGAATATTGTAAATGCACAAACAGTAATATCTCCACATTGCACGGTGCAATTCTGAAATTTTTAGCTTTTTCCTGTTAATCCTAGCATGATAAAGAAGATTCAAAGAGAGTGAGATGCCAGCTCCTTTCATTCAGTCAGTAGCTTCAAACATTTCTGGTATATGAAAAACATGTTTTTCAATGGCAAAAATCAATGAATATTGTAAATGCACAAACAGTAATATCTCCACATTGCAAGGTGCAATTCTGAAATTTTTTGCTTTTTCCTGCTAATCCTAGCATGATAAAGAAGATTCAAAGAGAGTGAGATGCCAGCTCCTTTCATTCAGTCAGTAGCTTCAAACATTTCTGGTATATGAAAAACATGTTTTTCAATGGCAAAAATCAATGAATATTGTAAATGCACAAACAGTAATATCTCCACATTGCAAGGTGCAATTCTGAAATTTTTTGCTTTTTCCTGCTAATCCTAGCATGATAAAGAAGATTCAAAGAGAGTGAGATGCCAGCTCCTTTCATTCAGTCAGTAGCTTCAAACATTTCTGGTATATGAAAAACATGTTTTTCAATGGCAAAAATCAATGAATATTGTAAATGCACAAACAGTAATATCTCCATATTGCAAGGTGCAATTCTGAAATTGTTTGCTTTTTCCTGCTAATCCTAGCATGATAAAGAAGATTCAAAGAGAGTGAGATGCCAGCTCCTTTCATTCAGTCAGTAGCTTCAAACATTTCTGGTATATGAAAAACATGTTTTTCAATGGCAAAAATCAATGAATATTGTAAATGCACAAACAGTAATATCTCCACATTGCACGGTGCAATTCTGAAATTTTTAGCTTTTTCCTGTTAATCCTAGCATGATAAAGAAGATTCAAAGAGAGTGAGATGCCAGCTCCTTTCATTCAGTCATTAGCTTCAAACATTTCTGGTATATGAAAAACTTGTTTTCAATGGCAAAAATCAATGAATATTGTAAATGCACAAACAGTAATATCTCCACATTGCACGGTGCAATTCTGAAATTTTTAGCTTTTTCCTGTTAATCCTAGCATGATAAAGAAGATTCAAAGAGAGTGAGATGCCAGCTCCTTTCATTCAGTCAGTAGCTTCAAACATTTCTGGTATATGAAAAACATGTTTTTCAATGGCAAAAATCAATGAATATTGTAAATGCACAAACAGTAATATCTCCACATTGCAAGGTGCAATTCTGAAATTTTTTGCTTTTTCCTGTTAATCCTAGCATGATAAAGAAGATTCAAAGAGAGTGAGATGCCAGCTCCTTTCATTCAGTCAGTAGCTTCAAACATTTCTGGTATATGAAAAACATGTTTTTCAATGGCAAAAATCAATGAATATTGTAAATGCACAAACAGTAATATCTCCACATTGCAAGGTGCAATTCTGAAATTTTTTGCTTTTTCCTGCTAATCCTAGCATGATAAAGAAGATTCAAAGAGAGTGAGATGCCAGCTCCTTTCATTCAGTCAGTAGCTTCAAACATTTCTGGTATATGAAAAACATGTTTTTCAATGGCAAAAATCAATGAATATTGTAAATGCACAAACAGTAATATCTCCACATTGCACGGTGCAATTCTGAAATTTTTAGCTTTTTCCTGTTAATCCTAGCATGATAAAGAAGATTCAAAGAGAGTGAGATGCCAGCTCCTTTCATTCAGTCATTAGCTTCAAACATTTCTGGTATATGAAAAACATGTTTTTCAATGGCAAAAATCAATGAATATTGTAAATGCACAAACAGTAATATCTCCACATTGCACGGTGCAATTCTGAAATTTTTAGCTTTTTCCTGTTAATCCTAGCATGATAAAGAAGATTCAAAGAGAGTGAGATGCCAGCTCCTTTCATTCAGTCAGTAGCTTCAAACATTTCTGGTATATGAAAAACATGTTTTTCAATGGCAAAAATCAATGAATATTGTAAATGCACAAACAGTAATATCTCCACATTGCAAGGTGCAATTCTGAAATTTTTTGCTTTTTCCTGTTAATCCTAGCATGATAAAGAAGATTCAAAGAGAGTGAGATGCCAGCTCCTTTCATTCAGTCAGTAGCTTCAAACATTTCTGGTATATGAAAAACATGTTTTTCAATGGCAAAAATCAATGAATATTGTAAATGCACAAACAGTAATATCTCCACATTGCAAGGTGCAATTCTGAAATTTTTTGCTTTTTCCTGTTAATCCTAGCATGATAAAGAAGATTCAAAGAGAGTGAGATGCCAGCTCCTTTCATTCAGTCAGTAGCTTCAAACATTTCTGGTATATGAAAAACATGTTTTTCAATGGCAAAAATCAATGAATATTGTAAATGCACAAACAGTAATATCTCCACATTGCAAGGTGCAATTCTGAAATTTTTTGCTTTTTCCTGCTAATCCTAGCATGATAAAGAAGATTCAAAGAGAGTGAGATGCCAGCTCCTTTCATTCAGTCAGTAGCTTCAAACATTTCTGGTATATGAAAAACATGTTTTTCAATGGCAAAAATCAATGAATATTGTAAATGCACAAACAGTAATATCTCCACATTGCACGGTGCAATTCTGAAATTTTTAGCTTTTTCCTGTTAATCCTAGCATGATAAAGAAGATTCAAAGAGAGTGAGATGCCAGCTCCTTTCATTCAGTCAGTAGCTTCAAACATTTCTGGTATATGAAAAACATGTTTTTCAATAGCAAAAATCAATGAATATTGTAAATGCACAAACAGTAATATCTCCACATTGCAAGGTGCAATTCTGAAATTTTTTGCTTTTTCCTGTTAATCCTAGCATGATAAAGAAGATTCAAAGAGAGTGAGATGCCAGCTCCTTTCATTCAGTCAGTAGCTTCAAACATTTCTGGTATATGAAAAACATGTTTTTCAATGGCAAAAATCAATGAATATTGTAAATGCACAAACAGTAATATCTCCACACTGCACAGTGCAATTCTGAAATTTTTAGCTTTTTCCTGTTAATCCTAGCATGATAAAGAAGATTCAAAGAGAGTGAGATGCCAGCTCCTTTCATTCAGTCATTAGCTTCAAACATTTCTGGTATATGAAAAACATGTTTTTCAATGGCAAAAATCAATGAATATTGTAAATGCACAAACAGTAATATCTCCACATTGCACGGTGCAATTCTGAAATTTTTAGCTTTTTCCTGTTAATCCTAGCATGATAAAGAAGATTCAAAGAGAGTGAGATGCCAGCTCCTTTCATTCAGTCAGTAGCTTCAAACATTTCTGGTATATGAAAAACATGTTTTTCAATGGCAAAAATCAATGAATATTGTAAATGCACAAACAGTAATATCTCCACATTGCAAGGTGCAATTCTGAAATTTTTTGCTTTTTCCTGTTAATCCTAGCATGATAAAGAAGATTCAAAGAGAGTGAGATGCCAGCTCCTTTCATTCAGTCAGTAGCTTCAAACATTTCTGGTATATGAAAAACATGTTTTTCAATGGCAAAAATCAATGAATATTGTAAATGCACAAACAGTAATATCTCCACATTGCAAGGTGCAATTCTGAAATTTTTTGCTTTTTCCTGCTAATTATAGCATGATAAAGAAGATTCAAAGAGAGTGAGATGCCAGCTCCTTTCATTCAGTCAGTAGCTTCAAACATTTCTGGTATATGAAAAACATGTTTTTCAATGGCAAAAATCAATGAATATTGTAAATGCACAAACAGTAATATCTCCACATTGCACGGTGCAATTCTGAAATTTTTAGCTTTTTCCTGTTAATCCTAGCATGATAAAGAAGATTCAAAGAGAGTGAGATGCCAGCTCCTTTCATTCAGTCAGTAGCTTCAAACATTTCTGGTATATGAAAAACATGTTTTTCAATGGCAAAAATCAATGAATATTGTAAATGCACAAACATTAATATCTCCACATTGCAAGGTGCAATTCTGAAATTTTTAGCTTTTTCCTGTTAATCCTAGCATGATAAAGAAGATTCAAAGAGAGTGAGATGCCAGCTCCTTTCATTCAGTCAGTAGCTTCAAACATTTCTGGTATATGAAAAACATGTTTTTCAATGGCAAAAATCAATGAATATTGTAAATGCACAAACAGTAATATCTCCACATTGCAAGGTGCAATTCTGAAATTTTTTGCTTTTTCCTGTTAATCCTAGCATGATAAAGAAGATTCAAAGAGAGTGAGATGCCAGCTCCTTTCATTCAGTCAGTAGCTTCAAACATTTCTGGTATATGAAAAACATGTTTTTCAATGGCAAAAATCAATGAATATTGTAAATGCACAAACAGTAATATCTCCACATTGCAAGGTGCAATTCTGAAATTTTTTGCTTTTTCCTTCTAATCCTAGCATGATAAAGAAGATTCAAAGAGAGTGAGATGCCAGCTCCTTTCATTCAGTCAGTAGCTTCAAACATTTCTGGTATATGAAAAACATGTTTTTCAATGGCAAAAATCAATGAATATTGTAAATGCACAAACAGTAATATCTCCACATTGCACGGTGCAATTCTGAAATTTTTAGCTTTTTCCTGTTAATCCTAGCATGATAAAGAAGATTCAAAGAGAGTGAGATGCCAGCTCCTTTCATTCAGTCAGTAGCTTCAAACATTTCTGGTATATGAAAAACATGTTTTTCAATGGCAAAAATCAATGAATATTGTAAATGCACAAACAGTAATATCTCCACATTGCACGGTGCAATTCTGAAATTTTTAGCTTTTTCCTGTTAATCCTAGCATGATAAAGAAGATTCAAAGAGAGTGAGATGCCAGCTCCTTTCATTCAGTCAGTAGCTTCAAACATTTCTGGTATATGAAAAACATGTTTTTCAATGGCAAAAATCAATGAATATTGTAAATGCACAAACAGTAATATCTCCAAATTGCAAGGTGCAATTCTGAAATTTTTTGCTTTTTCCTGTTAATCCTAGCATGATAAAGAAGATTCAAAGAGAGTGAGATGCCAGCTCCTTTCATTCAGTCAGTAGCTTCAAACATTTCTGGTATATGAAAAACATGTTTTTCAATGGCAAAAATCAATGAATATTGTAAATGCACAAACAGTAATATCTCCACATTGCACGGTGCAATTCTGAAATTTTTAGCTTTTTCCTGTTAATCCTAGCATGATAAAGAAGATTCAAAGAGAGTGAGATGCCAGCTCCTTTCATTCAGTCAGTAGCTTCAAACATTTCTGGTATATGAAAAACATGTTTTTCAATGGCAAAAATCAATGAATATTGTAAATGCACAAACAGTAATATCTCCACATTGCAAGGTGCAATTCTGAAATTTTTTGCTTTTTCCTCTTAATCCTAGCATGATAAAGAAGATTCAAAGAGAGTGAGATGCCAGCTCCTTTCATTCAGTCAGTAGCTTCAAACATTTCTGGTATATGAAAAACATGTTTTTCAATGGCAAAAATCAATGAATATTGTAAATGCACAAACAGTAATATCTCCACATTGCAAGGTGCAATTCTGAAATTTTTTGCTTTTTCCTGTTAATCCTAGCATGATAAAGAAGATTCAAAGAGAGTGAGATGCCAGCTCCTTTCATTCAGTCAGTAGCTTCAAACATTTCTGGTATATGAAAAACATGTTTTTCAATGGCAAAAATCAATGAATATTGTAAATGCACAAACAGTAATATCTCCACATTGCAAGGTGCAATTCTGTAATTTTTTGCTTTTTCCTGCTAATCCTAGCATGATAAAGAAGATTCAAGGAGAGTGAGATGCCAGCTCCTTTCATTCAGTCAGTAGCTTCAAACATTTCTGGTATATGAAAAACATGTTTTTCAATGGCAAAAATCAATGAATATTGTAAATGCACAAACAGTAATATCTCCACATTGCACGGTGCAATTCTGAAATTTTTAGCTTTTTCCTGTTAATCCTAGCATGATAAAGAAGATTCAAAGAGAGTGAGATGCCAGCTCCTTTCATTCAGTCAGTAGCTTCAAACATTTCTGGTATATGAAAAACATGTTTTTCAATGGCAAAAATCAATGAATATTGTAAATGCACAAACAGTAATATCTCCACATTGCAAGGTGCAATTCTGAAATTTTTTGCTTTTTCCTGCTAATCCTAGCATGATAAAGAAGATTCAAAGAGAGTGAGATGCCAGCTCCTTTCATTCAGTCAGTAGCTTCAAACATTTCTGGTATATGAAAAACATGTTTTTCAATGGCAAAAATCAATGAATATTGTAAATGCACAAACAGTAATATCTCCACATTGCACGGTGCAATTCTGAAATTTTTTGCTTTTTCCTGTTAATCCTAGCATGATAAAGAAGATTCAAAGAGAGTGAGATGCCAGCTCCTTTCATTCAGTCAGTAGCTTCAAACATTTCTGGTATATGAAAAACATGTTTTTCAATGGCAAAAATCAATGAATATTGTAAATGCACAAACAGTAATATCTCCACATTGCAAGGTGCAATTCTGAAATTTTTTGCTTTTTCCTGCTAATCCTAGCATGATAAAGAAGATTCAAAGAGAGTGAGATGCCAGCTCCTTTCATTCAGTCAGTAGCTTCAAACATTTCTGGTATATGAAAAACATGTTTTTCAATGGCAAAAATCAATGAATATTGTAAATGCACAAACAGTAATATCTCCACATTGCACGGTGCAATTCTGAAATTTTTAGCTTTTTCCTGTTAATCCTAGCATGATAAAGAAGATTCAAAGAGAGTGAGATGCCAGCTTCTTTCATTCAGTCATTAGCTTCAAACATTTCTGGTATATGAAAAACATGTTTTTCAATGGCAAAAATCAATGAATATTGTAAATGCACAAACAGTAATATCTCCACATTGCACGGTGCAATTCTGAAATTTTTAGCTTTTTCCTGTTAATCCTAGCATGATAAAGAAGATTCAAAGAGAGTGAGATGCCAGCTCCTTTCATTCAGTCAGTAGCTTCAAACATTTCTGGTATATGAAAAACATGTTTTTCAATGGCAAAATTCAATGAATATTGTAAATGCACAAACAGTAATATCTCCACATTGCAAGGTGCAATTCTGAAATTTTTTGCTTTTTCCTGTTAATCCTAGCATGATAAAGAAGATTCAAAGAGAGTGAGATGCCAGCTCCTTTCATTCAGTCAGTAGCTTCAAACATTTCTGGTATATGAAAAACATGTTTTTCAATGGCAAAAATCAATGAATATTGTAAATGCACAAACAGTAATATCTCCACATTGCACGGTGCAATTCTGAAATTTTTTGCTTTTTCCTGCTAATCCTAGCATGATAAAGAAGATTCAAAGAGAGTGAGATGCCAGCTCCTTTCATTCAGTCAGTAGCTTCAAACATTTCTGGTATATGAAAAACATGTTTTTCAATTGCAAAAATCAATGAATATTGTAAATGCACAAACAGTAATATCTCCACATTGCACGGTGCAATTCTGAAATTTTTAGCTTTTTCCTGTTAATCCTAGCATGATAAAGAAGATTCAAAGAGAGTGAGATGCCAGCTCCTTTCATTCAGTCAGTAGCTTCAAACATTTCTGGTATATGAAAAACATGTTTTTCAATGGCAAAAATCAATGAATATTGTAAATGCACAAACAGTAATATCTCCACATTGCAAGGTGCAATTCTGAAATTTTTTGCTTTTTCCTGCTAATCCTAGCATGATAAAGAAGATTCAAAGAGAGTGAGATGCCAGCTCCTTTCATTCAGTCAGTAGCTTCAAACATTTCTGGTATATGAAAAACATGTTTTTCAATGGCAAAAATCAATGAATATTGTAAATGCACAAACAGTAATATCTCCACATTGCAAGGTGCAATTCTGAAATTTTTTGCTTTTTCCTGCTAATCCTAGCATGATAAAGAAGATTCAAAGAGAGTGAGATGCCAGCTCCTTTCATTCAGTCAGTAGCTTCAAACATTTCTGGTATATGAAAAACATGTTTTTCAATGGCAAAAATCAATGAATATTGTAAATGCACAAACAGTAATATCTCCATATTGCAAGGTGCAATTCTGAAATTGTTTGCTTTTTCCTGCTAATCCTAGCATGATAAAGAAGATTCAAAGAGAGTGAGATGCCAGCTCCTTTCATTCAGTCAGTAGCTTCAAACATTTCTGGTATATGAAAAACATGTTTTTCAATGGCAAAAATCAATGAATATTGTAAATGCACAAACAGTAATATCTCCACATTGCACGGTGCAATTCTGAAATTTTTAGCTTTTTCCTGTTAATCCTAGCATGATAAAGAAGATTCAAAGAGAGTGAGATGCCAGCTCCTTTCATTCAGTCATTAGCTTCAAACATTTCTGGTATATGAAAAACTTGTTTTTCAATGGCAAAAATCAATGAATATTGTAAATGCACAAACAGTAATATCTCCACATTGCACGGTGCAATTCTGAAATTTTTAGCTTTTTCCTGTTAATCCTAGCATGATAAAGAAGATTCAAAGAGAGTGAGATGCCAGCTCCTTTCATTCAGTCAGTAGCTTCAAACATTTCTGGTATATGAAAAACATGTTTTTCAATGGCAAAAATCAATGAATATTGTAAATGCACAAACAGTAATATCTCCACATTGCAAGGTGCAATTCTGAAATTTTTTGCTTTTTCCTGTTAATCCTAGCATGATAAAGAAGATTCAAAGAGAGTGAGATGCCAGCTCCTTTCATTCAGTCAGTAGCTTCAAACATTTCTGGTATATGAAAAACATGTTTTTCAATGGCAAAAATCAATGAATATTGTAAATGCACAAACAGTAATATCTCCACATTGCAAGGTGCAATTCTGAAATTTTTTGCTTTTTCCTGCTAATCCTAGCATGATAAAGAAGATTCAAAGAGAGTGAGATGCCAGCTCCTTTCATTCAGTCAGTAGCTTCAAACATTTCTGGTATATGAAAAACATGTTTTTCAATGGCAAAAATCAATGAATATTGTAAATGCACAAACAGTAATATCTCCACATTGCACGGTGCAATTCTGAAATTTTTAGCTTTTTCCTGTTAATCCTAGCATGATAAAGAAGATTCAAAGAGAGTGAGATGCCAGCTCCTTTCATTCAGTCAGTAGCTTCAAACATTTCTGGTATATGAAAAACATGTTTTTCAATGGCAAAAATCAATGAATATTGTAAATGCACAAACAGTAATATCTCCACATTGCAAGGTGCAATTCTGAAATTTTTTGCTTTTTCCTGCTAATCCTAGCATGATAAAGAAGATTCAAAGAGAGTGAGATGCCAGCTCCTTTCATTCAGTCAGTAGCTTCAAACATTTCTGGTATATGAAAAACATGTTTTTCAATGGCAAAAATCAATGAATATTGTAAATGCACAAACAGTAATATCTCCACATTGCAAGGTGCAATTCTGAAATTTTTTGCTTTTTCCTGTTAATCCTAGCATGATAAAGAAGATTCAAAGAGAGTGAGATGCCAGCTCCTTTCATTCAGTCAGTAGCTTCAAACATTTCTGGTATATGAAAAACATGTTTTTCAATGGCAAAAATCAATGAATATTGTAAATGCACAAACAGTAATATCTCCACATTGCAAGGTGCAATTCTGAAATTTTTTGCTTTTTCCTGCTAATCCTAGCATGATAAAGAAGATTCAAAGAGAGTGAGATGCCAGCTCCTTTCATTCAGTCAGTAGCTTCAAACATTTCTGGTATATGAAAAACATGTTTTTCAATGGCAAAAATCAATGAATATTGTAAATGCACAAACAGTAATATCTCCACATTGCACGGTGCAATTCTGAAATTTTTAGCTTTTTCCTGTTAATCCTAGCATGATAAAGAAGATTCAAAGAGAGTGAGATGCCAGCTCCTTTCATTCAGTCATTAGCTTCAAACATTTCTGGTATATGAAAAACATGTTTTTCAATGGCAAAAATCAATGAATATTGTAAATGCACAAACAGTAATATCTCCACATTGCACGGTGCAATTCTGAAATTTTTTGCTTTTTCCTGTTAATCCTAGCATGATAAAGAAGATTCAAAGAGAGTGAGATGCCAGCTCCTTTCATTCAGTCAGTAGCTTCAAACATTTCTGGTATATGAAAAACATGTTTTTCAATGGCAAAAATCAATGAATATTGTAAATGCACAAACAGTAATATCTCCACATTGCAAGGTGCAATTCTGAAATTTTTTGCTTTTTCCTGTTAATCCTAGCATGATAAAGAAGATTCAAAGAGAGTGAGATGCCAGCTCCTTTCATTCAGTCAGTAGCTTCAAACATTTCTGGTATATGAAAAACATGTTTTTCAATGGCAAAAATCAATGAATATTGTAAATGCACAAACAGTAATATCTCCACATTGCACGGTGCAATTCTGAAATTTTTTGCTTTTTCCTGCTAATCCTAGCATGATAAAGAAGATTCAAAGAGAGTGAGATGCCAGCTCCTTTCATTCAGTCAGTAGCTTCAAACATTTCTGGTATATGAAAAACATGTTTTTCAATGGCAAAAATCAATGAATATTGTAAATGCACAAACAGTAATATCTCCACATTGCACGGTGCAATTCTGAAATTTTTAGCTTTTTCCTGTTAATCCTAGCATGATAAAGAAGATTCAAAGAGAGTGAGATGCCAGCTCCTTTCATTCAGTCAGTAGCTTCAAACATTTCTGGTATATGAAAAACATGTTTTTCAATGGCAAAAATCAATGAATATTGTAAATGCACAAACAGTAATATCTCCACATTGCAAGGTGCAATTCTGAAATTTTTTGCTTTTTCCTGCTAATCCTAGCATGATAAAGAAGATTCAAAGAGAGTGAGATGCCAGCTCCTTTCATTCAGTCAGTAGCTTCAAACATTTCTGGTATATGAAAAACATGTTTTTCAATGGCAAAAATCAATGAATATTGTAAATGCACAAACAGTAATATCTCCACATTGCACGGTGCAATTCTGAAATTTTTAGCTTTTTCCTGTTAATCCTAGCATGATAAAGAAGATTCAAAGAGAGTGAGATGCCAGCTCCTTTCATTCAGTCAGTAGCTTCAAACATTTCTGGTATATGAAAAACATGTTTTTCAATGGCAAAAATCAATGAATATTGTAAATGCACAAACAGTAATATCTCCACATTGCAAGGTGCAATTCTGAAATTTTTTGCTTTTTCCTGTTAATCCTAGCATGATAAAGAAGATTCAAAGAGAGTGAGATGCCAGCTCCTTTCATTCAGTCAGTAGCTTCAAACATTTCTGGCATATGAAAAACATGTTTTTCAATGGCAAAAATCAATGAATATTGTAAATGCACAAACAGTAATATCTCCACATTGCAAGGTGCAATTCTGAAATTTTTTGCTTTTTCCTGCTAATCCTAGCATGATAAAGAAGATTCAAAGAGAGTGAGATGCCAGCTCCTTTCATTCAGTCAGTAGCTTCAAACATTTCTGGTATATGAAAAACATGTTTTTCAATGGCAAAAATCAATGAATATTGTAAATGCACAAACAGTAATATCTCCATATTGCAAGGTGCAATTCTGAAATTTTTTGCTTTTTCCTGCTAATCCTAGCATGATAAAGAAGATTCAAAGAGAGTGAGATGCCAGCTCCTTTCATTCAGTCAGTAGCTTCAAACATTTCTGGTATATGAAAAACATGTTTATCAATGGCAAAAATCAATGAATATTGTAAATGCACAAACAGTAATATCTCCACATTGCACGGTGCAATTCTGAAATTTTTAGCTTTTTCCTGTTAATCCTAGCATGATAAAGAAGATTCAAAGAGAGTGAGATGCCAGCTCCTTTCATTCAGTCATTAGCTTCAAACATTTCTGGTATATGAAAAACTTGTTTTTCAATGGCAAAAATCAATGAATATTGTAAATGCACAAACAGTAATATCTCCACATTGCACGGTGCAATTCTGAAATTTTTAGCTTTTTCCTGTTAATCCTAGCATGATAAAGAAGATTCAAAGAGAGTGAGATGCCAGCTCCTTTCATTCAGTCAGTAGCTTCAAACATTTCTGGTATATGAAAAACATGTTTTTCAATGGCAAAAATCAATGAATATTGTAAATGCACAAACAGTAATATCTCCACATTGCAAGGTGCAATTCTGAAATTTTTTGCTTTTTCCTGTTAATCCTAGCATGATAAAGAAGATTCAAAGAGAGTGAGATGCCAGCTCCTTTCATTCAGTCAGTAGCTTCAAACATTTCTGGTATATGAAAAACATGTTTTTCAATGGCAAAAATCAATGAATATTGTAAATGCACAAACAGTAATATCTCCACATTGCAAGGTGCAATTCTGAAATTTTTTGCTTTTTCCTGCTAATCCTAGCATGATAAAGAAGATTCAAAGAGAGTGAGATGCCAGCTCCTTTCATTCAGTCAGTAGCTTCAAACATTTCTGGTATATGAAAAACATGTTTTTCAATGGCAAAAATCAATGAATATTGTAAATGCACAAACAGTAATATCTCCACATTGCACGGTGCAATTCTGAAATTTTTAGCTTTTTCCTGTTAATCCTAGCATGATAAAGAAGATTCAAAGAGAGTGAGATGCCAGCTCCTTTCATTCAGTCAGTAGCTTCAAACATTTCTGGTATATGAAAAACATGTTTTTCAATGGCAAAAATCAATGAATATTGTAAATGCACAAACAGTAATATCTCCACATTGCAAGGTGCAATTCTGAAATTTTTTGCTTTTTCCTGCTAATCCTAGCATGATAAAGAAGATTCAAAGAGAGTGAGATGCCAGCTCCTTTCATTCAGTCAGTAGCTTCAAACATTTCTGGTATATGAAAAACATGTTTTTCAATGGCAAAAATCAATGAATATTGTAAATGCACAAACAGTAATATCTCCACATTGCACGGTGCAATTCTGAAATTTTTTGCTTTTTCCTGTTAATCCTAGCATGATAAAGAAGATTCAAAGAGAGTGAGATGCCAGCTCCTTTCATTCAGTCAGTAGCTTCAAACATTTCTGGTATATGAAAAACATGTTTTTCAATGGCAAAAATCAATGAATATTGTAAATGCACAAACAGTAATATCTCCACATTGCAAGGTGCAATTCTGAAATTTTTTGCTTTTTCCTGCTAATCCTAGCATGATAAAGAAGATTCAAAGAGAATGAGATGCCAGCTCCTTTCATTCAGTCAGTAGCTTCAAACATTTCTGGTATATGAAAAACATGTTTTTCAATGGCAAAAATCAATGAATATTGTAAATGCACAAACAGTAATATCTCCACATTGCACGGTGCAATTCTGAAATTTTTAGCTTTTTCCTGTTAATCCTAGCATGATAAAGAAGATTCAAAGAGAGTGAGATGCCAGCTCCTTTCATTCAGTCATTAGCTTCAAACATTTCTGGTATATGAAAAACATGTTTTTCAATGGCAAAAATCAATGAATATTGTAAATGCACAAACAGTAATATCTCCACATTGCACGGTGCAATTCTGAAATTTTTAGCTTTTTCCTGTTAATCCTAGCATGATAAAGAAGATTCAAAGAGAGTGAGATGCCAGCTCCTTTCATTCAGTCAGTAGCTTCAAACATTTCTGGTATATGAAAAACATGTTTTTCAATGGCAAAAATCAATGAATATTGTAAATGCACAAACAGTAATATCTCCACATTGCAAGGTGCAATTCTGAAATTTTTTGCTTTTTCCTGTTAATCCTAGCATGATAAAGAAGATTCAAAGAGAGTGAGATGCCAGCTCCTTTCATTCAGTCAGTAGCTTCAAACATTTCTGGTATATGAAAAACATGTTTTTCAATGGCAAAAATCAATGAATATTGTAAATGCACAAACAGTAATATCTCCACATTGCACGGTGCAATTCTGAAATTTTTTGCTTTTTCCTGCTAATCCTAGCATGATAAAGAAGATTCAAAGAGAGTGAGATGCCAGCTCCTTTCATTCAGTCAGTAGCTTCAAACATTTCTGGTATATGAAAAACATGTTTTTCAATGGCAAAAATCAATGAATATTGTAAATGCACAAACAGTAATATCTCCACATTGCAAGGTGCAATTCTGAAATTTTTTGCTTTTTCCTGCTAATCCTAGCATGATAAAGAAGATTCAAAGAGAGTGAGATGCCAGCTCCTTTCATTCAGTCAGTAGCTTCAAACATTTCTGGTATATGAAAAACATGTTTTTCAATGGCAAAAATCAATGAATATTGTAAATGCACAAACAGTAATATCTCCACATTGCACGGTGCAATTCTGAAATTTTTAGCTTTTTCCTGTTAATCCTAGCATGATAAAGAAGATTCAAAGAGAGTGAGATGCCAGCTCCTTTCATTCAGTCAGTAGCTTCAAACATTTCTGGTATATGAAAAACATGTTTTTCAATGGCAAAAATCAATGAATATTGTAAATGCACAAACAGTAATATCTCCACATTGCAAGGTGCAATTCTGAAATTTTTTGCTTTTTCCTGCTAATCCTAGCATGATAAAGAAGATTCAAAGAGAGTGAGATGCCAGCTCCTTTCATTCAGTCAGTAGCTTCAAACATTTCTGGTATATGAAAAACATGTTTTTCAATGGCAAAAATCAATGAATATTGTAAATGCACAAACAGTAATATCTCCACATTGCAAGGTGCAATTCTGAAATTTTTTGCTTTTTCCTGCTAATCCTAGCATGATAAAGAAGATTCAAAGAGAGTGAGATGCCAGCTCCTTTCATTCAGTCAGTAGCTTCAAACATTTCTGGTATATGAAAAACATGTTTTTCAATGGCAAAAATCAATGAATATTGTAAATGCACAAACAGTAATATCTCCATATTGCAAGGTGCAATTCTGAAATTTTTTGCTTTTTCCTGCTAATCCTAGCATGATAAAGAAGATTCAAAGAGAGTGAGATGCCAGCTCCTTTCATTCAGTCAGTAGCTTCAAACATTTCTGGTATATGAAAAACATGTTTTTCAATGGCAAAAATCAATGAATATTGTAAATGCACAAACAGTAATATCTCCACATTGCACGGTGCAATTCTGAAATTTTTAGCTTTTTCCTGTTAATCCTAGCATGATAAAGAAGATTCAAAGAGAGTGAGATGCCAGCTCCTTTCATTCAGTCATTAGCTTCAAACATTTCTGGTATATGAAAAACTTGTTTTTCAATGGCAAAAATCAATGAATATTGTAAATGCACAAACAGTAATATCTCCACATTGCAAGGTGCAATTCTGAAATTTTTTGCTTTTTCCTGCTAATCCTAGCATGATAAAGAAGATTCAAAGAGAGTGAGATGCCAGCTCCTTTCATTCAGTCAGTAGCTTCAAACATTTCTGGTATATGAAAAACATGTTTTTCAATGGCAAAAATCAATGAATATTGTAAATGCACAAACAGTAATATCTCCACATTGCACGGTGCAATTCTGAAATTTTTAGCTTTTTCCTGTTAATCCTAGCATGATAAAGAAGATTCAAAGAGAGTGAGATGCCAGCTCCTTTCATTCAGTCAGTAGCTTCAAACATTTCTGGTATATGAAAAACATGTTTTTCAATGGCAAAAATCAATGAATATTGTAAATGCACAAACAGTAATATCTCCACATTGCAAGGTGCAATTCTGAAATTTTTTGCTTTTTCCTGCTAATCCTAGCATGATAAAGAAGATTCAAAGAGAGTGAGATGCCAGCTCCTTTCATTCAGTCAGTAGCTTCAAACATTTCTGGTATATGAAAAACATGTTTTTCAATGGCAAAAATCAATGAATATTGTAAATGCACAAACAGTAATATCTCCACATTGCAAGGTGCAATTCTGAAATTTTTTGCTTTTTCCTGCTAATCCTAGCATGATAAAGAAGATTCAAAGAGAGTGAGATGCCAGCTCCTTTCATTCAGTCAGTAGCTTCAAACATTTCTGGTATATGAAAAACATGTTTTTCAATGGCAAAAATCAATGAATATTGTAAATGCACAAACAGTAATATCTCCATATTGCAAGGTGCAATTCTGAAATTTTTTGCTTTTTCCTGCTAATCCTAGCATGATAAAGAAGATTCAAAGAGAGTGAGATGCCAGCTCCTTTCATTCAGTCAGTAGCTTCAAACATTTCTGGTATATGAAAAACATGTTTTTCAATGGCAAAAATCAATGAATATTGTAAATGCACAAACAGTAATATCTCCACATTGCACGGTGCAATTCTGAAATTTTTAGCTTTTTCCTGTTAATCCTAGCATGATAAAGAAGATTCAAAGAGAGTGAGATGCCAGCTCCTTTCATTCAGTCATTAGCTTCAAACATTTCTGGTATATGAAAAACTTGTTTTTCAATGGCAAAAATCAATGAATATTGTAAATGCACAAACAGTAATATCTCCACATTGCACGGTGCAATTCTGAAATTTTTAGCTTTTTCCTGTTAATCCTAGCATGATAAAGAAGATTCAAAGAGAGTGAGATGCCAGCTCCTTTCATTCAGTCAGTAGCTTCAAACATTTCTGGTATATGAAAAACATGTTTTTCAATGGCAAAAATCAATGAATATTGTAAATGCACAAACAGTAATATCTCCACATTGCAAGGTGCAATTCTGAAATTTTTTGCTTTTTCCTGTTAATCCTAGCATGATAAAGAAGATTCAAAGAGAGTGAGATGCCAGCTCCTTTCATTCAGTCAGTAGCTTCAAACATTTCTGGTATATGAAAAACATGTTTTTCAATGGCAAAAATCAATGAATATTGTAAATGCACGAACAGTAATATCTCCACATTGCAAGGTGCAATTCTGAAATTTTTTGCTTTTTCCTGCTAATCCTAGCATGATAAAGAAGATTCAAAGAGAGTGAGATGCCAGCTCCTTTCATTCAGTCAGTAGCTTCAAACATTTCTGGTATATGAAAAACATGTTTTTCAATGGCAAAAATCAATGAATATTGTAAATGCACAAACAGTAATATCTCCACATTGCACGGTGCAATTCTGAAATTTTTAGCTTTTTCCTGTTAATTCTAGCATGATAAAGAAGATTCAAAGAGAGTGAGATGCCAGCTCCTTTCATTCAGTCAGTAGCTTCAAACATTTCTGGTATATGAAAAACATGTTTTTCAATGGCAAAAATCAATGAATATTGTAAATGCACAAACAGTAATATCTCCACATTGCAAGGTGCAATTCTGAAATTTTTTGCTTTTTCCTGCTAATCCTAGCATGATAAAGAAGATTCAAAGAGAGTGAGATGCCAGCTCCTTTCATTCAGTCAGTAGCTTCAAACATTTCTGGTATATGAAAAACATGTTTTTCAATGGCAAAAATCAATGAATATTGTAAATGCACAAACAGTAATATCTCCACATTGCACGGTGCAATTCTGAAATTTTTAGCTTTTTCCTGTTAATCCTAGCATGATAAAGAAGATTCAAAGAGAGTGAGATGCCAGCTCCTTTCATTCAGTCAGTAGCTTCAAACATTTCTGGTATATGAAAAACATGTTTTTCAATGGCAAAAATCAATGAATATTGTAAATGCACAAACAGTAATATCTCCACATTGCAAGGTGCAATTCTGAAATTTTTTGCTTTTTCCTGTTAATCCTAGCATGATAAAGAAGATTCAAAGAGAGTGAGATGCCAGCTCCTTTCATTCAGTCAGTAGCTTCAAACATTTCTGGTATATGAAAAACATGTTTTTCAATGGCAAAAATCAATGAATATTGTAAATGCACAAACAGTAATATCTCCACATTGCAAGGTGCAATTCTGAAATTTTTTGCTTTTTCCTGCTAATCCTAGCATGATAAAGAAGATTCAAAGAGAGTGAGATGCCAGCTCCTTTCATTCAGTCAGTAGCTTCAAACATTTCTGGTATATGAAAAACATGTTTTTCAATGGCAAAAATCAATGAATATTGTAAATGCACAAACAGTAATATCTCCACATTGCACGGTGCAATTCTGAAATTTTTAGCTTTTTCCTGTTAATCCTAGCATGATAAAGAAGATTCAAAGAGAGTGAGATGCCAGCTCCTTTCATTCAGTCAGTAGCTTCAAACATTTCTGGTATATGAAAAACATGTTTTTCAATGGCAAAAATCAATGAATATTGTAAATGCACAAACAGTAATATCTCCACATTGCAAGGTGCAATTCTGAAATTTTTTGCTTTTTCCTGCTAATCCTAGCATGATAAAGAAGATTCAAAGAGAGTGAGATGCCAGCTCCTTTCATTCAGTCAGTAGCTTCAAACATTTCTGGTATATGAAAAACATGTTTTTCAATGGCAAAAATCAATGAATATTGTAAATGCACAAACAGTAATATCTCCACATTGCACGGTGCAATTCTGAAATTTTTAGCTTTTTCCTGTTAATCCTAGCATGATAAAGAAGATTCAAAGAGAGTGAGATGCCAGCTCCTTTCATTCAGTCATTAGCTTCAAACATTTCTGGTATATGAAAAACATGTTTTTCAATGGCAAAAATCAATGAATATTGTAAATGCACAAACAGTAATATCTCCACATTGCACGGTGCAATTCTGAAATTTTTAGCTTTTTCCTGTTAATCCTAGCATGATAAAGAAGATTCAAAGAGAGTGAGATGCCAGCTCCTTTCATTCAGTCAGTAGCTTCAAACATTTCTGGTATATGAAAAACATGTTTTTCAATGGCAAAAATCAATGAATATTGTAAATGCACAAACAGTAATATCTCCACATTGCAAGGTGCAATTCTGAAATTTTTTGCTTTTTCCTGTTAATCCTAGCATGATAAAGAAGATTCAAAGAGAGTGAGATGCCAGCTCCTTTCATTCAGTCAGTAGCTTCAAACATTTCTGGTATATGAAAAACATGTTTTTCAATGGCAAAAATCAATGAATATTGTAAATGCACAAACAGTAATATCTCCACATTGCACGGTGCAATTCTGAAATTTTTAGCTTTTTCCTGTTAATCCTAGCATGATAAAGAAGATTCAAAGAGAGTGAGATGCCAGCTCCTTTCATTCAGTCAGTAGCTTCAAACATTTCTGGTATATGAAAAACATGTTTTTCAATGGCAAAAATCAATGAATATTGTAAATGCACAAACAGTAATATCTCCACATTGCAAGGTGCAATTCTG
The DNA here is from genome assembly GCF_046119375.1 of Phyllobates terribilis. Lineage (NCBI taxonomy): Eukaryota > Metazoa > Chordata > Amphibia > Anura > Dendrobatidae > Phyllobates > Phyllobates terribilis. The sequence goes on from NW_027367014.1 coordinate 32,288, forward strand.
AAATTTTTTGCTTTTTCCTGCTAATCCTAGCATGATAAAGAAGATTCAAAGAGAGTGAGATGCCAGCTCCTTTCATTCAGTCAGTAGCTTCAAACATTTCTGGTATATGAAAAACATGTTTTTCAATGGCAAAAATCAATGAATATTGTAAATGCACAAACAGTAATATCTCCACAATGCACGGTGCAATTCTGAAATTTTTAGCTTTTTCCTGTTAATCCTAGCATGATAAAGAAGATTCAAAGAGAGTGAGATGCCAGCTCCTTTCATTCAGTCATTAGCTTCAAACATTTCTGGTATATGAAAAACATGTTTTTCAATGGCAAAAATCAATGAATATTGTAAATGCACAAACAGTAATATCTCCACATTGCACGGTGCAATTCTGAAATTTTTAGCTTTTTCCTGTTAATCCTAGCATGATAAAGAAGATTCAAAGAGAGTGAGATGCCAGCTCCTTTCATTCAGTCAGTAGCTTCAAACATTTCTGGTATATGAAAAACATGTTTTTCAATGGCAAAAATCAATGAATATTGTAAATGCACAAACAGTAATATCTCCACATTGCAAGGTGCAATTCTGAAATTTTTTGCTTTTTCCTGTTAATCCTAGCATGATAAAGAAGATTCAAAGAGAGTGAGATGCCAGCTCCTTTCATTCAGTCAGTAGCTTCAAACATTTCTGGTATATGAAAAACATGTTTTTCAATGGCAAAAATCAATGAATATTGTAAATGCACAAACAGTAATATCTCCACATTGCAAGGTGCAATTCTGAAATTTTTTGCTTTTTCCTGCTAATCCTAGCATGATAAAGAAGATTCAAAGAGAGTGAGATGCCAGCTCCTTTCATTCAGTCAGTAGCTTCAAACATTTCTGGTATATGAAAAACATGTTTTTCAAAGGCAAAAATCAATGAATATTGTAAATGCACAAACAGTAATATCTCCACATTGCACGGTGCAATTCTGAAATTTTTAGCTTTTTCCTGTTAATCCTAGCATGATAAAGAAGATTCAAAGAGAGTGAGATGCCAGCTCCTTTCATTCAGTCAGTAGCTTCAAACATTTCTGGTATATGAAAAACATGTTTTTCAATGGCAAAAATCAATGAATATTGTAAATGCACAAACATTAATATCTCCACATTGCAAGGTGCAATTCTGAAATTTTTAGCTTTTTCCTGTTAATCCTAGCATGATAAAGAAGATTCAAAGAGAGTGAGATGCCAGCTCCTTTCATTCAGTCAGTAGCTTCAAACATTTCTGGTATATGAAAAACATGTTTTTCAATGGCAAAAATCAATGAATATTGTAAATGCACAAACAGTAATATCTCCACATTGCAAGGTGCAATTCTGAAATTTTTTGCTTTTTCCTGTTAATCCTAGCATGATAAAGAAGATTCAAAGAGAGTGAGATGCCAGCTCCTTTCATTCAGTCAGTAGCTTCAAACATTTCTGGTATATGAAAAACATGTTTTTCAATGGCAAAAATCAATGAATATTGTAAATGCACAAACAGTAATATCTCCACATTGCAAGGTGCAATTCTGAAATTTTTTGCTTTTTCCTGCTAATCCTAGCATGATAAAGAAGATTCAAAGAGAGTGAGATGCCAGCTCCTTTCATTCAGTCAGTAGCTTCAAACATTTCTGGTATATGAAAAACATGTTTTTCAATGGCAAAAATCAATGAATATTGTAAATGCACAAACAGTAATATCTCCACATTGCACGGTGCAATTCTGAAATTTTTAGCTTTTTCCTGTTAATCCTAGCATGATAAAGAAGATTCAAAGAGAGTGAGATGCCAGCTCCTTTCATTCAGTCAGTAGCTTCAAACATTTCTGGTATATGAAAAACATGTTTTTCAATGGCAAAAATCAATGAATATTGTAAATGCACAAACAGTAATATCTCCACATTGCACGGTGCAATTCTGAAATTTTTAGCTTTTTCCTGTTAATCCTAGCATGATAAAGAAGATTCAAAGAGAGTGAGATGCCAGCTCCTTTCATTCAGTCAGTAGCTTCAAACATTTCTGGTATATGAAAAACATGTTTTTCAATGGCAAAAATCAATGAATATTGTAAATGCACAAACAGTAATATCTCCACATTGCAAGGTGCAATTCTGAAATTTTTTGCTTTTTCCTGTTAATCCTAGCATGATAAAGAAGATTCAAAGAGAGTGAGATGCCAGCTCCTTTCATTCAGTCAGTAGCTTCAAACATTTCTGGTATATGAAAAACATGTTTTTCAATGGCAAAAATCAATGAATATTGTAAATGCACAAACAGTAATATCTCCACATTGCACGGTGCAATTCTGAAATTTTTAGCTTTTTCCTGTTAATCCTAGCATGATAAAGAAGATTCAAAGAGAGTGAGATGCCAGCTCCTTTCATTCAGTCAGTAGCTTCAAACATTTCTGGTATATGAAAAACATGTTTTTCAATGGCAAAAATCAATGAATATTGTAAATGCACAAACAGTAATATCTCCACATTGCAAGGTGCAATTCTGAAATTTTTTGCTTTTTCCTGTTAATCCTAGCATGATAAAGAAGATTCAAAGAGAGTGAGATGCCAGCTCCTTTCATTCAGTCAGTAGCTTCAAACATTTCTGGTATATGAAAAACATGTTTTTCAATGGCAAAAATCAATGAATATTGTAAATGCACAAACAGTAATATCTCCACATTGCAAGGTGCAATTCTGAAATTTTTTGCTTTTTCCTGCTAATCCTAGCATGATAAAGAAGATTCAAAGAGAGTGAGATGCCAGCTCCTTTCATTCAGTCAGTAGCTTCAAACATTTCTGGTATATGAAAAACATGTTTTTCAATGGCAAAAATCAATGAATATTGTAAATGCACAAACAGTAATATCTCCACATTGCACGGTGCAATTCTGAAATTTTTAGCTTTTTCCTGTTAATCCTAGCATGATAAAGAAGATTGAAAGAGAGTGAGATGCCAGCTCCTTTCATTCAGTCAGTAGCTTCAAACATTTCTGGTATATGAAAAACATGTTTTTCAATGGCAAAAATCAATGAATATTGTAAATGCACAAACAGTAATATCTCCACATTGCAAGGTGCAATTCTGAAATTTTTTGCTTTTTCCTGCTAATCCTAGCATGATAAAGAAGATTCAAAGAGAGTGAGATGCCAGCTCCTTTCATTCAGTCAGTAGCTTCAAACATTTCTGGTATATGAAAAACATGTTTTTCAATGGCAAAAATCAATGAATATTGTAAATGCACAAACAGTAATATCTCCACATTGCACGCTGCAATTCTGAAATTTTTAGCTTTTTCCTGTTAATCCTAGCATGATAAAGAAGATTCAAAGAGAGTGAGATGCCAGCTCCTTTCATTCAGTCAGTAGCTTCAAACATTTCTGGTATATGAAAAACATGTTTTTCAATGGCAAAAATCAATGAATATTGTAAATGCACAAACAGTAATATCTCCACATTGCACGGTGCAATTCTGAAATTTTTAGCTTTTTCCTGTTAATCCTAGCATGATAAAGAAGATTCAAAGAGAGTGAGATGCCAGCTCCTTTCATTCAGTCAGTAGCTTCAAACATTTCTGGTATATGAAAAACATGTTTTTCAATGGCAAAAATCAATGAATATTGTAAATGCACAAACAGTAATATCTCCACATTGCAAGGTGCAATTCTGAAATTTTTTGCTTTTTCCTGCTAATCCTAGCATGATAAAGAAGATTCAAAGAGAGTGAGATGCCAGCTCCTTTCATTCAGTCAGTAGCTTCAAACATTTCTGGTATATGAAAAACATGTTTTTCAATGGCAAAAATCAATGAATATTGTAAATGCACAAACAGTAATATCTCCACATTGCACGGTGCAATTCTGAAATTTTTAGCTTTTTCCTGTTAATCCTAGCATGATAAAGAAGATTCAAAGAGAGTGAGATGCCAGCTCCTTTCATTCAGTCAGTAGCTTCAAACATTTCTGGTATATGAAAAACATGTTTTTCAATGGCAAAAATCAATGAATATTGTAAATGCACAAACAGTAATATCTCCACATTGCAAGGTGCAATTCTGAAATTTTTTGCTTTTTCCTGCTAATCCTAGCATGATAAAGAAGATTCAAAGAGAGTGAGATGCCAGCTCCTTTCATTCAGTCAGTAGCTTCAAACATTTCTGGTATATGAAAAACATGTTTTTCAATGGCAAAAATCAATGAATATTGTAAATGCACAAACAGTAATATCTCCACATTGCAAGGTGCAATTCTGAAATTTTTTGCTTTTTCCTGCTAATCCTAGCATGATAAAGAAGATTCAAAGAGAGTGAGATGCCAGCTCCTTTCATTCAGTCAGTAGCTTCAAACATTTCTGGTATATGAAAAACATGTTTTTCAATGGCAAAAATCAATGAATATTGTAAATGCACAAACAGTAATATCTCCACATTGCACGGTGCAATTCTGAAATTTTTTGCTTTTTCCTGTTAATCCTAGCATGATAAAGAAGATTCAAAGAGAGTGAGATGCCAGCTCCTTTCATTCAGTCAGTAGCTTCAAACATTTCTGGTATATGAAAAACATGTTTTTCAATGGCAAAAATCAATGAATATTGTAAATGCACAAACAGTAATATCTCCACATTGCAAGGTGCAATTCTGAAATTTTTTGCTTTTTCCTGCTAATCCTAGCATGATAAAGAAGATTCAAAGAGAGTGAGATGCCAGCTCCTTTCATTCAGTCAGTAGCTTCAAACGTTTCTGGTATATGAAAAACATGTTTTTCAATGGCAAAAATCAATGAATATTGTAAATGCACAAACAGTAATATCTCCACATTGCACGGTGCAATTCTGAAATTTTTAGCTTTTTCCTGTTAATCCTAGCATGATAAAGAAGATTCAAAGAGAGTGAGATGCCAGCTCCTTTCATTCAGTCATTAGCTTCAAACATTTCTGGTATATGAAAAACATGTTTTTCAATGGCAAAAATCAATGAATATTGTAAATGCACAAACAGTAATATCTCCACATTGCACGGTGCAATTCTGAAATTTTTAGCTTTTTCCTGTTAATCCTAGCATGATAAAGAAGATTCAAAGAGAGTGAGATGCCAGCTCCTTTCATTCAGTCAGTAGCTTCAAACATTTCTGGTATATGAAAAACATGTTTTTCAATGGCAAAAATCAATGAATATTGTAAATGCACAAACAGTAATATCTCCACATTGCACGGTGCAATTCTGAAATTTTTAGCTTTTTCCTGTTAATCCTAGCATGATAAAGAAGATTCAAAGAGAGTGAGATGCCAGCTCCTTTCATTCAGTCAGTAGCTTCAAACATTTCTGGTATATGAAAAACATGTTTTTCAATGGCAAAAATCAATGAATATTGTAAATGCACAAACAGTAATATCTCCACATTGCAAGGTGCAATTCTGAAATTTTTTGCTTTTTCCTGCTAATCCTAGCATGATAAAGAAGATTCAAAGAGAGTGAGATGCCAGCTCCTTTCATTCAGTCAGTAGCTTCAAACATTTCTGGTATATGAAAAACATGTTTTTCAATGGCAAAAATCAATGAATATTGTAAATGCACAAACAGTAATATCTCCACATTGCAAGGTGCAATTCTGAAATTTTTTGCTTTTTCCTGCTAATCCTAGCATGATAAAGAAGATTCAAAGAGAGTGAGATGCCAGCTCCTTTCATTCAGTCAGTAGCTTCAAACATTTCTGGTATATGAAAAACATGTTTTTCAATGGCAAAAATCAATGAATATTGTAAATGCACAAACAGTAATATCTCCATATTGCAAGGTGCAATTCTGAAATTTTTTGCTTTTTCCTGCTAATCCTAGCATGATAAAGAAGATTCAAAGAGAGTGAGATGCCAGCTCCTTTCATTCAGTCAGTAGCTTCAAACATTTCTGGTATATGAAAAACATGTTTTTCAATGGCAAAAATCAATGAATATTGTAAATGCACAAACAGTAATATCTCCACATTGCACGGTGCAATTCTGAAATTTTTAGCTTTTTCCTGTTAATCCTAGCATGATAAAGAAGATTCAAAGAGAGTGAGATGCCAGCTCCTTTCATTCAGTCATTAGCTTCAAACATTTCTGGTATATGAAAAACTTGTTTTTCAATGGCAAAAATCAATGAATATTGTAAATGCACAAACAGTAATATCTCCACATTGCAAGGTGCAATTCTGAAATTTTTTGCTTTTTCCTGTTAATCCTAGCATGATAAAGAAGATTCAAAGAGAGTGAGATGCCAGCTCCTTTCATTCAGTCAGTAGCTTCAAACATTTCTGGTATATGAAAAACATGTTTTTCAATGGCAAAAATCAATGAATATTGTAAATGCACAAACAGTAATATCTCCACATTGCAAGGTGCAATTCTGAAATTTTTTGCTTTTTCCTGCTAATCCTAGCATGATAAAGAAGATTCAAAGAGAGTGAGATGCCAGCTCCTTTCATTCAGTCAGTAGCTTCAAACATTTCTGGTATATGAAAAACATGTTTTTCAATGGCAAAAATCAATGAATATTGTAAATGCACAAACAGTAATATCTCCACATTGCACGGTGCAATTCTGAAATTTTTAGCTTTTTCCTGTTAATCCTAGCATGATAAAGAAGATTCAAAGAGAGTGAGATGCCAGCTCCTTTCATTCAGTCAGTAGCTTCAAACATTTCTGGTATATGAAAAACATGTTTTTCAATGGCAAAAATCAATGAATATTGTAAATGCACAAACAGTAATATCTCCACATTGCAAGGTGCAATTCTGAAATTTTTTGCTTTTTCCTGCTAATCCTAGCATGATAAAGAAGATTCAAAGAGAGTGAGATGCCAGCTCCTTTCATTCAGTCAGTAGCTTCAAACATTTCTGGTATATGAAAAACATGTTTTTCAATGGCAAAAATCAATGAATATTGTAAATGCACAAACAGTAATATCTCCACATTGCACGGTGCAATTCTGAAATTTTTTGCTTTTTCCTGTTAATCCTAGCATGATAAAGAAGATTCAAAGAGAGTGAGATGCCAGCTCCTTTCATTCAGTCAGTAGCTTCAAACATTTCTGGTATATGAAAAACATGTTTTTCAATGGCAAAAATCAATGAATATTGTAAATGCACAAACAGTAATATCTCCACATTGCAAGGTGCAATTCTGAAATTTTTTGCTTTTTCCTGCTAATCCTAGCATGATAAAGAAGATTCAAAGAGAGTGAGATGCCAGCTCCTTTCATTCAGTCAGTAGCTTCAAACATTTCTGGTATATGAAAAACATGTTTTTCAATGGCAAAAATCAATGAATATTGTAAATGCACAAACAGTAATATCTCCACATTGCACGGTGCAATTCTGAAATTTTTAGCTTTTTCCTGTTAATCCTAGCATGATAAAGAAGATTCAAAGAGAGTGAGATGCCAGCTCCTTTCATTCAGTCAGTAGCTTCAAACATTTCTGGTATATGAAAAACATGTTTTTCAATGGCAAAAATCAATGAATATTGTAAATGCACAAACAGTAATATCTCCACATTGCAAGGTGCAATTCTGAAATTTTTTGCTTTTTCCTGTTAATCCTAGCATGATAAAGAAGATTCAAAGAGAGTGAGATGCCAGCTCCTTTCATTCAGTCAGTAGCTTCAAACATTTCTGGTATATGAAAAACATGTTTTTCAATGGCAAAAATCAATGAATATTGTAAATGCACAAACAGTAATATCTCCACATTGCACAGTGCAATTCTGAAATTTTTAGCTTTTTCCTGTTAATCCTAGCATGATAAAGAAGATTCAAAGAGAGTGAGATGCCAGCTCCTTTCATTCAGTCAGTAGCTTCAAACATTTCTGGTATATGAAAAACATGTTTTTCAATGGCAAAAATCAATGAATATTGTAAATGCACAAACAGTAATATCTCCACATTGCAAGGTGCAATTCTGAAATTTTTTGCTTTTTCCTGTTAATCCTAGCATGATAAAGAAGATTCAAAGAGAGTGAGATGCCAGCTCCTTTCATTCAGTCAGTAGCTTCAAACATTTCTGGTATATGAAAAACATGTTTTTCAATGGCAAAAATCAATGAATATTGTAAATGCACAAACAGTAATATCTCCACATTGCAAGGTGCAATTCTGAAATTTTTTGCTTTTTCCTGCTAATCCTAGCATGATAAAGAAGATTCAAAGAGAGTGAGATGCCAGCTCCTTTCATTCAGTCAGTAGCTTCAAACATTTCTGGTATATGAAAAACATGTTTTTCAATGGCAAAAATCAATGAATATTGTAAATGCACAAACAGTAATATCTCCACATTGCACGGTGCAATTCTGAAATTTTTAGCTTTTTCCTGTTAATCCTAGCATGATAAAGAAGATTCAAAGAGAGTGAGATGCCAGCTCCTTTCATTCAGTCAGTAGCTTCAAACATTTCTGGTATATGAAAAACATGTTTTTCAATGGCAAAAATCAATGAATATTGTAAATGCACAAACAGTAATATCTCCACATTGCAAGGTGCAATTCTGAAATTTTTTGCTTTTTCCTGCTAATCCTAGCATGATAAAGAAGATTCAAAGAGAGTGAGATGCCAGCTCCTTTCATTCAGTCAGTAGCTTCAAACATTTCTGGTATATGAAAAACATGTTTTTCAATGGCAAAAATCAATGAATATTGTAAATGCACAAACAGTAATATCTCCACATTGCACGGTGCAATTCTGAAATTTTTTGCTTTTTCCTGTTAATCCTAGCATGATAAAGAAGATTCAAAGAGAGTGAGATGCCAGCTCCTTTCATTCAGTCAGTAGCTTCAAACATTTCTGGTATATGAAAAACATGTTTTTCAATGGCAAAAATCAATGAATATTGTAAATGCACAAACAGTAATATCTCCACATTGCAAGGTGCAATTCTGAAATTTTTTGCTTTTTCCTGCTAATCCTAGCATGATAAAGAAGATTCAAAGAGAGTGAGATGCCAGCTCCTTTCATTCAGTCAGTAGCTTCAAACATTTCTGGTATATGAAAAACATGTTTTTCAATGGCAAAAATCAATGAATATTGTAAATGCACAAACAGTAATATCTCCACATTGCACGGTGCAATTCTGAAATTTTTAGCTTTTTCCTGTTAATCCTAGCATGATAAAGAAGATTCAAAGAGAGTGAGATGCCAGCTCCTTTCATTCAGTCATTAGCTTCAAACATTTCTGGTATATGAAAAACATGTTTTTCAATGGCAAAAATCAATGAATATTGTAAATGCACAAACAGTAATATCTCCACATTGCACGGTGCAATTCTGAAATTTTTAGCTTTTTCCTGTTAATCCTAGCATGATAAAGAAGATTCAAAGAGAGTGAGATGCCAGCTCCTTTCATTCAGTCAGTAGCTTCAAACATTTCTGGTATATGAAAAACATGTTTTTCAATGGCAAAAATCAATGAATATTGTAAATGCACAAACAGTAATATCTCCACATTGCAAGGTGCAATTCTGAAATTTTTTGCTTTTTCCTGTTAATCCTAGCATGATAAAGAAGATTCAAAGAGAGTGAGATGCCAGCTCCTTTCATTCAGTCAGTAGCTTCAAACATTTCTGGTATATGAAAAACATGTTTTTCAATGGCAAAAATCAATGAATATTGTAAATGCACAAACAGTAATATCTCCACATTGCACGGTGCAATTCTGAAATTTTTTGCTTTTTCCTGCTAATCCTAGCATGATAAAGAAGATTCAAAGAGAGTGAGATGCCAGCTCCTTTCATTCAGTCAGTAGCTTCAAACATTTCTGGTATATGAAAAACATGTTTTTCAATGGCAAAAATCAATGAATATTGTAAATGCACAAACAGTAATATCTCCACATTGCACGGTGCAATTCTGAAATTTTTAGCTTTTTCCTGTTAATCCTAGCATGATAAAGAAGATTCAAAGAGAGTGAGATGCCAGCTCCTTTCATTCAGTCAGTAGCTTCAAACATTTCTGGTATATGAAAAACATGTTTTTCAATGGCAAAAATCAAGGAATATTGTAAATGCACAAACAGTAATATCTCCACATTGCAAGGTGCAATTCTGAAATTTTTTGCTTTTTCCTGCTAATCCTAGCATGATAAAGAAGATTCAAAGAGAGTGAGATGCCAGCTCCTTTCATTCAGTCAGTAGCTTCAAACATTTCTGGTATATGAAAAACATGTTTTTCAATGGCAAAAATCAATGAATATTGTAAATGCACAAACAGTAATATCTCCACATTGCACGGTGCAATTCTGAAATTTTTAGCTTTTTCCTGTTAATCCTAGCATGATAAAGAAGATTCAAAGAGAGTGAGATGCCAGCTCCTTTCATTCAGTCAGTAGCTTCAAACATTTCTGGTATATGAAAAACATGTTTTTCAATGGCAAAAATCAATGAATATTGTAAATGCACAAACAGTAATATCTCCACATTGCAAGGTGCAATTCTGAAATTTTTTGCTTTTTCCTGCTAATCCTAGCATGATAAAGAAGATTCAAAGAGAGTGAGATGCCAGCTCCTTTCATTCAGTCAGTAGCTTCAAACATTTCTGGTATATGAAAAACATGTTTTTCAATGGCAAAAATCAATGAATATTGTAAATGCACAAACAGTAATATCTCCACATTGCACGGTGCAATTCTGAAATTTTTAGCTTTTTCCTGTTAATCCTAGCATGATAAAGAAGATTCAAAGAGAGTGAGATGCCAGCTCCTTTCATTCAGTCAGTAGCTTCAAACATTTCTGGTATATGAAAAACATGTTTTTCAATGGCAAAAATCAATGAATATTGTAAATGCACAAACAGTAATATCTCCACATTGCAAGGTGCAATTCTGAAATTTTTTGCTTTTTCCTGCTAATCCTAGCATGATAAAGAAGATTCAAAGAGAGTGAGATGCCAGCTCCTTTCATTCAGTCAGTAGCTTCAAACATTTCTGGTATATGAAAAACATGTTTTTCAATGGCAAAAATCAATGAATATTGTAAATGCACAAACAGTAATATCTCCACATTGCACGGTGCAATTCTGAAATTTTTAGCTTTTTCCTGTTAATCCTAGCATGATAAAGAAGATTCAAAGAGAGTGAGATGCCAGCTCCTTTCATTCAGTCAGTAGCTTCAAACATTTCTGGTATATGAAAAACATGTTTTTCAATGGCAAAAATCAATGAATATTGTAAATGCACAAACAGTAATATCTCCACATTGCAAGGTGCAATTCTGAAATTTTTTGCTTTTTCCTGCTAATCCTAGCATGATAAAGAAGATTCAAAGAGAGTGAGATGCCAGCTCCTTTCATTCAGTCAGTAGCTTCAAACATTTCTGGTATATGAAAAACATGTTTTTCAATGGCAAAAATCAATGAATATTGTAAATGCACAAACAGTAATATCTCCACATTGCACGGTGCAATTCTGAAATTTTTAGCTTTTTCCTGTTAATCCTAGCATGATAAAGAAGATTCAAAGAGAGTGAGATGCCAGCTCCTTTCATTCAGTCAGTAGCTTCAAACATTTCTGGTATATGAAAAACATGTTTTTCAATGGCAAAAATCAATGAATATTGTAAATGCACAAACAGTAATATCTCCACATTGCAAGGTGCAATTCTGAAATTTTTTGCTTTTTCCTGCTAATCCTAGCATGATAAAGAAGATTCAAAGAGAGTGAGATGCCAGCTCCTTTCATTCAGTCAGTAGCTTCAAACATTTCTGGTATATGAAAAACATGTTTTTCAATGGCAAAAATCAATGAATATTGTAAATGCACAAACAGTAATATCTCCACATTGCACGGTGCAATTCTGAAATTTTTAGCTTTTTCCTGTTAATCCTAGCATGATAAAGAAGATTCAAAGAGAGTGAGATGCCAGCTCCTTTCATTCAGTCATTAGCTTCAAACATTTCTGGTATATGAAAAACATGTTTTTCAATGGCAAAAATCAATGAATATTGTAAATGCACAAACAGTAATATCTCCACATTGCACGGTGCAATTCTGAAATTTTTAGCTTTTTCCTGTTAATCCTAGCATGATAAAGAAGATTCAAAGAGAGTGAGATGCCAGCTCCTTTCATTCAGTCAGTAGCTTCAAACATTTCTGGTATATGAAAAACATGTTTTTCAATGGCAAAAATCAATGAATATTGTAAATGCACAAACAGTAATATCTCCACATTGCAAGGTGCAATTCTGAAATTTTTTGCTTTTTCCTGTTAATCCTAGCATGATAAAGAAGATTCAAAGAGAGTGAGATGCCAGCTCCTTTCATTCAGTCAGTAGCTTCAAACATTTCTGGTATATGAAAAACATGTTTTTCAATGGCAAAAATCAATGAATATTGTAAATGCACAAACAGTAATATCTCCACATTGCAAGGTGCAATTCTGAAATTTTTTGCTTTTTCCTGCTAATCCTAGCATGATAAAGAAGATTCAAAGAGAGTGAGATGCCAGCTCCTTTCATTCAGTCAGTAGCTTCAAACATTTCTGGTATATGAAAAACATGTTTTTCAATGGCAAAAATCAATGAATATTGTAAATGCACAAACAGTAATATCTCCACATTGCACGGTGCAATTCTGAAATTTTTAGCTTTTTCCTGTTAATCCTAGCATGATAAAGAAGATTCAAAGAGAGTGAGATGCCAGCTCCTTTCATTCAGTCAGTAGCTTCAAACATTTCTGGTATATGAAAAACATGTTTTTCAATGGCAAAAATCAATGAATATTGTAAATGCACAAACATTAATATCTCCACATTGCAAGGTGCAATTCTGAAATTTTTAGCTTTTTCCTGTTAATCCTAGCATGATAAAGAAGATTCAAAGAGAGTGAGATGCCAGCTCCTTTCATTCAGTCAGTAGCTTCAAACATTTCTGGTATATGAAAAACATGTTTTCAATGGCAAAAATCAATGAATATTGTAAATGCACAAACAGTAATATCTCCACATTGCAAGGTGCAATTCTGAAATTTTTTGCTTTTTCCTGTTAATCCTAGCATGATAAAGAAGATTCAAAGAGAGTGAGATGCCAGCTCCTTTCATTCAGTCAGTAGCTTCAAACATTTCTGGTATATGAAAAACATGTTTTTCAATGGCAAAAATCAATGAATATTGTAAATGCACAAACAGTAATATCTCCACATTGCAAGGTGCAATTCTGAAATTTTTTGCTTTTTCCTGCTAATCCTAGCATGATAAAGAAGATTCAAAGAGAGTGAGATGCCAGCTCCTTTCATTCAGTCAGTAGCTTCAAACATTTCTGGTATATGAAAAACATGTTTTTCAATGGCAAAAATCAATGAATATTGTAAATGCACAAACAGTAATATCTCCACATTGCACGGTGCAATTCTGAAATTTTTAGCTTTTTCCTGTTAATCCTAGCATGATAAAGAAGATTCAAAGAGAGTGAGATGCCAGCTCCTTTCATTCAGTCAGTAGCTTCAAACATTTCTGGTATATGAAAAACATGTTTTTCAATGGCAAAAATCAATGAATATTGTAAATGCACAAACAGTAATATCTCCACATTGCACGGTGCAATTCTGAAATTTTTAGCTTTTTCCTGTTAATCCTAGCATGATAAAGAAGATTCAAAGAGAGTGAGATGCCAGCTCCTTTCATTCAGTCAGTAGCTTCAAACATTTCTGGTATATGAAAAACATGTTTTTCAATGGCAAAAATCAATGAATATTGTAAATGCACAAACAGTAATATCTCCACATTGCAAGGTGCAATTCTGAAATTTTTTGCTTTTTCCTGTTAATCCTAGCATGATAAAGAAGATTCAAAGAGAGTGAGATGCCAGCTCCTTTCATTCAGTCAGTAGCTTCAAACATTTCTGGTATATGAAAAACATGTTTTTCAATGGCAAAAATCAATGAATATTGTAAATGCACAAACAGTAATATCTCCACATTGCACGGTGCAATTCTGAAATTTTTAGCTTTTTCCTGTTAATCCTAGCATGATAAAGAAGATTCAAAGAGAGTGAGATGCCAGCTCCTTTCATTCAGTCAGTAGCTTCAAACATTTCTGGTATATGAAAAACATGTTTTTCAATGGCAAAAATCAATGAATATTGTAAATGCACAAACAGTAATATCTCCACATTGCAAGGTGCAATTCTGAAATTTTTTGCTTTTTCCTGTTAATCCTAGCATGATAAAGAAGATTCAAAGAGAGTGAGATGCCAGCTCCTTTCATTCAGTCAGTAGCTTCAAACATTTCTGGTATATGAAAAACATGTTTTTCAATGGCAAAAATCAATGAATATTGTAAATGCACAAACAGTAATATCTCCACATTGCAAGGTGCAATTCTGAAATTTTTTGCTTTTTCCTGCTAATCCTAGCATGATAAAAAGATTCAAAGAGAGTGAGATGCCAGCTCCTTTCATTCAGTCAGTAGCTTCAAACATTTCTGGTATATGAAAAACATGTTTTTCAATGGCAAAAATCAATGAATATTGTAAATGCACAAACAGTAATATCTCCACATTGCAAGGTGCAATTCTGAAATTTTTAGCTTTTTCCTGTTAATCCTAGCATGATAAAGAAGATTCAAAGAGAGTGAGATGCCAGCTCCTTTCATTCAGTCAGTAGCTTCAAACATTTCTGGTATATGAAAAACATGTTTTTCAATGGCAAAAATCAATGAATATTGTAAATGCACAAACAGTAATATCTCCACATTGCACGGTGCAATTCTGAAATTTTTAGCTTTTTCCTGTTAATCCTAGCATGATAAAGAAGATTCAAAGAGAGTGAGATGCCAGCTCCTTTCATTCAGTCAGTAGCTTCAAACATTTCTGGTATATGAAAAACATGTTTTTCAATGGCAAAAATCAATGAATATTGTAAAGGCACAAACAGTAATATCTCCACATTGCAAGGTGCAATTCTGAAATTTTTTGCTTTTTCCTGCTAATCCTAGCATGATAAAGAAGATTCAAAGAGAGTGAGATGCCAGCTCCTTTCATTCAGTCAGTAGCTTCAAACATTTCTGGTATATGAAAAACATGTTTTTCAATGGCAAAAATCAATGAATATTGTAAATGCACAAACAGTAATATCTCCACATTGCACACTGCAATTCTGAAATTTTTAGCTTTTTCCTGTTAATCCTAGCATGATAAAGAAGATTCAAAGAGAGTGAGATGCCAGCTCCTTTCATTCAGTCAGTAGCTTCAAACATTTCTGGTATATGAAAAACATGTTTTTCAATGGCAAAAATCAATGAATATTGTAAATGCACAAACAGTAATATCTCCACATTGCACGGTGCAATTCTGAAATTTTTAGCTTTTTCCTGTTAATCCTAGCATGATAAAGAAGATTCAAAGAGAGTGAGATGCCAGCTCCTTTCATTCAGTCAGTAGCTTCAAACATTTCTGGTATATGAAAAACATGTTTTTCAATGGCAAAAATCAATGAATATTGTAAATGCACAAACAGTAATATCTCCACATTGCAAGGTGCAATTCTGAAATTTTTTGCTTTTTCCTGCTAATCCTAGCATGATAAAGAAGATTCAAAGAGAGTGAGATGCCAGCTCCTTTCATTCAGTCAGTAGCTTCAAACATTTCTGGTATATGAAAAACATGTTTTTCAATGGCAAAAATCAATGAATATTGTAAATGCACAAACAGTAATATCTCCACATTGCACGGTGCAATTCTGAAATTTTTAGCTTTTTCCTGTTAATCCTAGCATGATAAAGAAGATTCAAAGAGAGTGAGATGCCAGCTCCTTTCATTCAGTCAGTAGCTTCAAACATTTCTGGTATATGAAAAACATGTTTTTCAATGGCAAAAATCAATGAATATTGTAAATGCACAAACAGTAATATCTCCACATTGCAAGGTGCAATTCTGAAATTTTTTGCTTTTTCCTGTTAATCCTAGCATGATAAAGAAGATTCAAAGAGAGTGAGATGCCAGCTCCTTTCATTCAGTCAGTAGCTTCAAACATTTCTGGTATATGAAAAACATGTTTTTCAATGGCAAAAATCAATGAATATTGTAAATGCACAAACAGTAATATCTCCACATTGCAAGGTGCAATTCTGAAATTTTTTGCTTTTTCCTGCTAATCCTAGCATGATAAAGAAGATTCAAAGAGAGTGAGATGCCAGCTCCTTTCATTCAGTCAGTAGCTTCAAACATTTCTGGTATATGAAAAACATGTTTTTCAATGGCAAAAATCAATGAATATTGTAAATGCACAAACAGTAATATCTCCACATTGCACGGTGCAATTCTGAAATTTTTAGCTTTTTCCTGTTAATCCTAGCATGATAAAGAAGATTCAAAGAGAGTGAGATGCCAGCTCCTTTCATTCAGTCAGTAGCTTCAAACATTTCTGGTATATGAAAAACATGTTTTTCAATGGCAAAAATCAATGAATATTGTAAATGCACAAACATTAATATCTCCACATTGCAAGGTGCAATTCTGAAATTTTTAGCTTTTTCCTGTTAATCCTAGCATGATAAAGAAGATTCAAAGAGAGTGAGATGCCAGCTCCTTTCATTCAGTCAGTAGCTTCAAACATTTCTGGTATATGAAAAACATGTTTTCAATGGCAAAAATCAATGAATATTGTAAATGCACAAACAGTAATATCTCCACATTGCAAGGTGCAATTCTGAAATTTTTTGCTTTTTCCTGTTAATCCTAGCATGATAAAGAAGATTCAAAGAGAGTGAGATGCCAGCTCCTTTCATTCAGTCAGTAGCTTCAAACATTTCTGGTATATGAAAAACATGTTTTTCAATGGCAAAAATCAATGAATATTGTAAATGCACAAACAGTAATATCTCCACATTGCAAGGTGCAATTCTGAAATTTTTTGCTTTTTCCTGCTAATCCTAGCATGATAAAGAAGATTCAAAGAGAGTGAGATGCCAGCTCCTTTCATTCAGTCAGTAGCTTCAAACATTTCTGGTATATGAAAAACATGTTTTTCAATGGCAAAAATCAATGAATATTGTAAATGCACAAACAGTAATATCTCCACATTGCACGGTGCAATTCTGAAATTTTTAGCTTTTTCCTGTTAATCCTAGCATGATAAAGAAGATTCAAAGAGAGTGAGATGCCAGCTCCTTTCATTCAGTCAGTAGCTTCAAACATTTCTGGTATATGAAAAACATGTTTTTCAATGGCAAAAATCAATGAATATTGTAAATGCACAAACAGTAATATCTCCACATTGCACGGTGCAATTCTGAAATTTTTAGCTTTTTCCTGTTAATCCTAGCATGATAAAGAAGATTCAAAGAGAGTGAGATGCCAGCTCCTTTCATTCAGTCAGTAGCTTCAAACATTTCTGGTATATGAAAAACATGTTTTTCAATGGCAAAAATCAATGAATATTGTAAATGCACAAACAGTAATATCTCCACATTGCAAGGTGCAATTCTGAAATTTTTTGCTTTTTCCTGTTAATCCTAGCATGATAAAGAAGATTCAAAGAGAGTGAGATGCCAGCTCCTTTCATTCAGTCAGTAGCTTCAAACATTTCTGGTATATGAAAAACATGTTTTTCAATGGCAAAAATCAATGAATATTGTAAATGCACAAACAGTAATATCTCCACATTGCACGGTGCAATTCTGAAATTTTTAGCTTTTTCCTGTTAATCCTAGCATGATAAAGAAGATTCAAAGAGAGTGAGATGCCAGCTCCTTTCATTCAGTCAGTAGCTTCAAACATTTCTGGTATATGAAAAACATGTTTTTCAATGGCAAAAATCAATGAATATTGTAAATGCACAAACAGTAATATCTCCACATTGCAAGGTGCAATTCTGAAATTTTTTGCTTTTTCCTGTTAATCCTAGCATGATAAAGAAGATTCAAAGAGAGTGAGATGCCAGCTCCTTTCATTCAGTCAGTAGCTTCAAACATTTCTGGTATATGAAAAACATGTTTTTCAATGGCAAAAATCAATGAATATTGTAAATGCACAAACAGTAATATCTCCACATTGCAAGGTGCAATTCTGAAATTTTTTGCTTTTTCCTGCTAATCCTAGCATGATAAAAAGATTCAAAGAGAGTGAGATGCCAGCTCCTTTCATTCAGTCAGTAGCTTCAAACATTTCTGGTATATGAAAAACATGTTTTTCAATGGCAAAAATCAATGAATATTGTAAATGCACAAACAGTAATATCTCCACATTGCAAGGTGCAATTCTGAAATTTTTAGCTTTTTCCTGTTAATCCTAGCATGATAAAGAAGATTCAAAGAGAGTGAGATGCCAGCTCCTTTCATTCAGTCAGTAGCTTCAAACATTTCTGGTATATGAAAAACATGTTTTTCAATGGCAAAAATCAATGAATATTGTAAATGCACAAACAGTAATATCTCCACATTGCACGGTGCAATTCTGAAATTTTTAGCTTTTTCCTGTTAATCCTAGCATGATAAAGAAGATTCAAAGAGAGTGAGATGCCAGCTCCTTTCATTCAGTCAGTAGCTTCAAACATTTCTGGTATATGAAAAACATGTTTTTCAATGGCAAAAATCAATGAATATTGTAAAGGCACAAACAGTAATATCTCCACATTGCAAGGTGCAATTCTGAAATTTTTTGCTTTTTCCTGCTAATCCTAGCATGATAAAGAAGATTCAAAGAGAGTGAGATGCCAGCTCCTTTCATTCAGTCAGTAGCTTCAAACATTTCTGGTATATGAAAAACATGTTTTTCAATGGCAAAAATCAATGAATATTGTAAATGCACTAACAGTAATATCTCCACATTGCACGGTGCAATTCTGAAATTTTTAGCTTTTTCCTGTTAATCCTAGCATGATAAAGAAGATTCAAAGAGAGTGAGATGCCAGCTCCTTTCATTCAGTCAGTAGCTTCAAACATTTCTGGTATATGAAAAACATGTTTTTCAATGGCAAAAATCAATGAATATTGTAAATGCACAAACAGTAATATCTCCACATTGCAAGGTGCAATTCTGAAATTTTTTGCTTTTTCCTGCTAATCCTAGCATGATAAAGAAGATTCAAAGAGAGTGAGATGCCAGCTCCTTTCATTCAGTCAGTAGCTTCAAACATTTCTGGTATATGAAAAACATGTTTTTCAATGGCAAAAATCAATGAATATTGTAAATGCACAAACAGTAATATCTCCACATTGCACACTGCAATTCTGAAATTTTTAGCTTTTTCCTGTTAATCCTAGCATGATAAAGAAGATTCAAAGAGAGTGAGATGCCAGCTCCTTTCATTCAGTCAGTAGCTTCAAACATTTCTGGTATATGAAAAACATGTTTTTCAATGGCAAAAATCAATGAATATTGTAAATGCACAAACAGTAATATCTCCACATTGCACGGTGCAATTCTGAAATTTTTAGCTTTTTCCTGTTAATCCTAGCATGATAAAGAAGATTCAAAGAGAGTGAGATGCCAGCTCCTTTCATTCAGTCAGTAGCTTCAAACATTTCTGGTATATGAAAAACATGTTTTTCAATGGCAAAAATCAATGAATATTGTAAATGCACAAACAGTAATATCTCCACATTGCAAGGTGCAATTCTGAAATTTTTTGCTTTTTCCTGCTAATCCTAGCATGATAAAGAAGATTCAAAGAGAGTGAGATGCCAGCTCCTTTCATTCAGTCAGTAGCTTCAAACATTTCTGGTATATGAAAAACATGTTTTTCAATGGCAAAAATCAATGAATATTGTAAATGCACAAACAGTAATATCTCCACATTGCAAGGTGCAATTCTGAAATTTTTTGCTTTTTCCTGCTAATCCTAGCATGATAAAGAAGATTCAAAGAGAGTGAGATGCCAGCTCCTTTCATTCAGTCAGTAGCTTCAAACATTTCTGGTATATGAAAAACATGTTTTTCAATGGCAAAAATCAATGAATATTGTAAATGCACAAACAGTAATATCTCCACATTGCACGGTGCAATTCTGAAATTTTTAGCTTTTTCCTGTTAATCCTAGCATGATAAAGAAGATTCAAAGAGAGTGAGATGCCAGCTCCTTTCATTCAGTCAGTAGCTTCAAACATTTCTGGTATATGAAAAACATGTTTTTCAATGGCAAAAATCAATGAATATTGTAAATGCACAAACAGTAATATCTCCACATTGCAAGGTGCAATTCTGAAATTTTTTGCTTTTTCCTGCTAATCCTAGCATGATAAAGAAGATTCAAAGAGAGTGAGATGCCAGCTCCTTTCATTCAGTCAGTAGCTTCAAACATTTCTGGTATATGAAAAACATGTTTTTCAATGGCAAAAATCAATGAATATTGTAAATGCACAAACAGTAATATCTCCACATTGCACGGTGCAATTCTGAAATTTTTAGCTTTTTCCTGTTAATCCTAGCATGATAAAGAAGATTCAAAGAGAGTGAGATGCCAGCTCCTTTCATTCAGTCATTAGCTTCAAACATTTCTGGTATATGAAAAACATGTTTTTCAATGGCAAAAATCAATGAATATTGTAAATGCACAAACAGTAATATCTCCACATTGCAAGGTGCAATTCTGAAATTTTTTGCTTTTTCCTGTTAATCCTAGCATGATAAAGAAGATTCAAAGAGAGTGAGATGCCAGCTCCTTTCATTCAGTCAGTAGCTTCAAACATTTCTGGTATATGAAAAACATGTTTTTCAATGGCAAAAATCAATGAATATTGTAAATGCACAAACAGTAATATCTCCACATTGCAAGGTGCAATTCTGAAATTTTTTGCTTTTTCCTGCTAATCCTAGCATGATAAAGAAGATTCAAAGAGAGTGAGATGCCAGCTCCTTTCATTCAGTCAGTAGCTTCAAACATTTCTGGTATATGAAAAACATGTTTTTCAATGGCAAAAATCAATGAATATTGTAAATGCACAAACAGTAATATCTCCACATTGCACGGTGCAATTCTGAAATTTTTAGCTTTTTCCTGTTAATCCTAGCATGATAAAGAAGATTCAAAGAGAGTGAGATGCCAGCTCCTTTCATTCAGTCAGTAGCTTCAAACATTTCTGGTATATGAAAAACATGTTTTTCAATGGCAAAAATCAATGAATATTGTAAATGCACAAACAGTAATATCTCCACATTGCAAGGTGCAATTCTGAAATTTTTTGCTTTTTCCTGCTAATCCTAGCATGATAAAGAAGATTCAAAGAGAGTGAGATGCCAGCTCCTTTCATTCAGTCAGTAGCTTCAAACATTTCTGGTATATGAAAAACATGTTTTTCAATGGCAAAAATCAATGAATATTGTAAATGCACAAACAGTAATATCTCCACATTGCACGGTGCAATTCTGAAATTTTTAGCTTTTTCCTGTTAATCCTAGCATGATAAAGAAGATTCAAAGAGAGTGAGATGCCAGCTCCTTTCATTCAGTCAGTAGCTTCAAACATTTCTGGTATATGAAAAACATGTTTTTCAATGGCAAAAATCAATGAATATTGTAAATGCACAAACATTAATATCTCCACATTGCAAGGTGCAATTCTGAAATTTTTAGCTTTTTCCTGTTAATCCTAGCATGATAAAGAAGATTCAAAGAGAGTGAGATGCCAGCTCCTTTCATTCAGTCAGTAGCTTCAAACATTTCTGGTATATGAAAAACATGTTTTTCAATGGCAAAAATCAATGAATATTGTAAATGCACAAACAGTAATATCTCCACATTGCAAGGTGCAATTCTGAAATTTTTTGCTTTTTCCTGTTAATCCTAGCATGATAAAGAAGATTCAAAGAGAGTGAGATGCCAGCTCCTTTCATTCAGTCAGTAGCTTCAAACATTTCTGGTATATGAAAAACATGTTTTTCAATGGCAAAAATCAATGAATATTGTAAATGCACAAACAGTAATATCTCCACATTGCAAGGTGCAATTCTGAAATTTTTTGCTTTTTCCTGCTAATCCTAGCATGATAAAGAAGATTCAAAGAGAGTGAGATGCCAGCTCCTTTCATTCAGTCAGTAGCTTCAAACATTTCTGGTATATGAAAAACATGTATTTCAATGGCAAAAATCAATGAATATTGTAAATGCACAAACAGTAATATCTCCACATTGCACGGTGCAATTCTGAAATTTTTAGCTTTTTCCTGTTAATCCTAGCATGATAAAGAAGATTCAAAGAGAGTGAGATGCCAGCTCCTTTCATTCAGTCAGTAGCTTCAAACATTTCTGGTATATGAAAAACATGTTTTTCAATGGCAAAAATCAATGAATATTGTAAATGCACAAACAGTAATATCTCCACATTGCACGGTGCAATTCTGAAATTTTTAGCTTTTTCCTGTTAATCCTAGCATGATAAAGAAGATTCAAAGAGAGTGAGATGCCAGCTCCTTTCATTCAGTCAGTAGCTTCAAACATTTCTGGTATATGAAAAACATGTTTTTCAATGGCAAAAATCAATGAATATTGTAAATGCACAAACAGTAATATCTCCACATTGCAAGGTGCAATTCTGAAATTTTTTGCTTTTTCCTGTTAATCCTAGCATGATAAAGAAGATTCAAAGAGAGTGAGATGCCAGCTCCTTTCATTCAGTCAGTAGCTTCAAACATTTCTGGTATATGAAAAACATGTTTTTCAATGGCAAAAATCAATGAATATTGTAAATGCACAAACAGTAATATCTCCACATTGCACGGTGCAATTCTGAAATTTTTAGCTTTTTCCTGTTAATCCTAGCATGATAAAGAAGATTCAAAGAGAGTGAGATGCCAGCTCCTTTCATTCAGTCAGTAGCTTCAAACATTTCTGGTATATGAAAAACATGTTTTTCAATGGCAAAAATCAATGAATATTGTAAATGCACAAACAGTAATATCTCCACATTGCAAGGTGCAATTCTGAAATTTTTTGCTTTTTCCTGTTAATCCTAGCATGATAAAGAAGATTCAAAGAGAGTGAGATGCCAGCTCCTTTCATTCAGTCAGTAGCTTCAAACATTTCTGGTATATGAAAAACATGTTTTTCAATGGCAAAAATCAATGAATATTGTAAATGCACAAACAGTAATATCTCCACATTGCAAGGTGCAATTCTGAAATTTTTTGCTTTTTCCTGCTAATCCTAGCATGATAAAAAGATTCAAAGAGAGTGAGATGCCAGCTCCTTTCATTCAGTCAGTAGCTTCAAACATTTCTGGTATATGAAAAACATGTTTTTCAATGGCAAAAATCAATGAATATTGTAAATGCACAAACAGTAATATCTCCACATTGCAAGGTGCAATTCTGAAATTTTTAGCTTTTTCCTGTTAATCCTAGCATGATAAAGAAGATTCAAAGAGAGTGAGATGCCAGCTCCTTTCATTCAGTCAGTAGCTTCAAACATTTCTGGTATATGAAAAACATGTTTTTCAATGGCAAAAATCAATGAATATTGTAAATGCACAAACAGTAATATCTCCACATTGCAAGGTGCAATTCTGAAATTTTTTGCTTTTTCCTGCTAATCCTAGCATGATAAAGAAGATTCAAAGAGAGTGAGATGCCAGCTCCTTTCATTCAGTCAGTAGCTTCAAACATTTCTGGTATATGAAAAACATGTTTTTCAATGGCAAAAATCAATGAATATTGTAAATGCACTAACAGTAATATCTCCACATTGCACGGTGCAATTCTGAAATTTTTAGCTTTTTCCTGTTAATCCTAGCATGATAAAGAAGATTCAAAGAGAGTGAGATGCCAGCTCCTTTCATTCAGTCAGTAGCTTCAAACATTTCTGGTATATGAAAAACATGTTTTTCAATGGCAAAAATCAATGAATATTGTAAATGCACAAACAGTAATATCTCCACATTGCAAGGTGCAATTCTGAAATTTTTTGCTTTTTCCTGCTAATCCTAGCATGATAAAGAAGATTCAAAGAGAGTGAGATGCCAGCTCCTTTCATTCAGTCAGTAGCTTCAAACATTTCTGGTATATGAAAAACATGTTTTTCAATGGCAAAAATCAATGAATATTGTAAATGCACAAACAGTAATATCTCCACATTGCACGCTGCAATTCTGAAATTTTTAGCTTTTTCCTGTTAATCCTAGCATGATAAAGAAGATTCAAAGAGAGTGAGATGCCAGCTCCTTTCATTCAGTCAGTAGCTTCAAACATTTCTGGTATATGAAAAACATGTTTTTCAATGGCAAAAATCAATGAATATTGTAAATGCACAAACAGTAATATCTCCACATTGCACGGTGCAATTCTGAAATTTTTAGCTTTTTCCTGTTAATCCTAGCATGATAAAGAAGATTCAAAGAGAGTGAGATGCCAGCTCCTTTCATTCAGTCAGTAGCTTCAAACATTTCTGGTATATGAAAAACATGTTTTTCAATGGCAAAAATCAATGAATATTGTAAATGCACAAACAGTAATATCTCCACATTGCAAGGTGCAATTCTGAAATTTTTTGCTTTTTCCTGCTAATCCTAGCATGATAAAGAAGATTCAAAGAGAGTGAGATGCCAGCTCCTTTCATTCAGTCAGTAGCTTCAAACATTTCTGGTATATGAAAAACATGTTTTTCAATGGCAAAAATCAATGAATATTGTAAATGCACAAACAGTAATATCTCCACATTGCAAGGTGCAATTCTGAAATTTTTTGCTTTTTCCTGCTAATCCTAGCATGATAAAGAAGATTCAAAGAGAGTGAGATGCCAGCTCCTTTCATTCAGTCAGTAGCTTCAAACATTTCTGGTATATGAAAAACATGTTTTTCAATGGCAAAAATCAATGAATATTGTAAATGCACAAACAGTAATATCTCCACATTGCACGGTGCAATTCTGAAATTTTTAGCTTTTTCCTGTTAATCCTAGCATGATAAAGAAGATTCAAAGAGAGTGAGATGCCAGCTCCTTTCATTCAGTCAGTAGCTTCAAACATTTCTGGTATATGAAAAACATGTTTTTCAATGGCAAAAATCAATGAATATTGTAAATGCACAAACAGTAATATCTCCACATTGCAAGGTGCAATTCTGAAATTTTTTGCTTTTTCCTGCTAATCCTAGCATGATAAAGAAGATTCAAAGAGAGTGAGATGCCAGCTCCTTTCATTCAGTCAGTAGCTTCAAACATTTCTGGTATATGAAAAACATGTTTTTCAATGGCAAAAATCAATGAATATTGTAAATGCACAAACAGTAATATCTCCACATTGCACGGTGCAATTCTGAAATTTTTAGCTTTTTCCTGTTAATCCTAGCATGATAAAGAAGATTCAAAGAGAGTGAGATGCCAGCTCCTTTCATTCAGTCATTAGCTTCAAACATTTCTGGTATATGAAAAACATGTTTTTCAATGGCAAAAATCAATGAATATTGTAAATGCACAAACAGTAATATCTCCACATTGCACGGTGCAATTCTGAAATTTTTAGCTTTTTCCTGTTAATCCTAGCATGATAAAGAAGATTCAAAGAGAGTGAGATGCCAGCTCCTTTCATTCAGTCAGTAGCTTCAAACATTTCTGGTATATGAAAAACATGTTTTTCAATGGCAAAAATCAATGAATATTGTAAATGCACAAACAGTAATATCTCCACATTGCAAGGTGCAATTCTGAAATTTTTTGCTTTTTCCTGTTAATCCTAGCATGATAAAGAAGATTCAAAGAGAGTGAGATGCCAGCTCCTTTCATTCAGTCAGTAGCTTCAAACATTTCTGGTATATGAAAAACATGTTTTTCAATGGCAAAAATCAATGAATATTGTAAATGCACAAACAGTAATATCTCCACATTGCAAGGTGCAATTCTGAAATTTTTTGCTTTTTCCTGTTAATCCTAGCATGATAAAGAAGATTCAAAGAGAGTGAGATGCCAGCTCCTTTCATTCAGTCAGTAGCTTCAAACATTTCTGGTATATGAAAAACATGTTTTTCAATGGCAAAAATCAATGAATATTGTAAATGCACAAACAGTAATATCTCCACATTGCACGGTGCAATTCTGAAATTTTTAGCTTTTTCCTGTTAATCCTAGCATGATAAAGAAGATTCAAAGAGAGTGAGATGCCAGCTCCTTTCATTCAGTCAGTAGCTTCAAACATTTCTGGTATATGAAAAACATGTTTTTCAATGGCAAAAATCAATGAATATTGTAAATGCACAAACAGTAATATCTCCACATTGCAAGGTGCAATTCCGAAATTTTTTGCTTTTTCCTGCTAATCCTAGCATGATAAAGAAGATTCAAAGAGAGTGAGATGCCAGCTCCTTTCATTCAGTCAGTAGCTTCAAACATTTCTGGTATATGAAAAACATGTTTTTCAATGGCAAAAATCAATGAATATTGTAAATGCACAAACAGTAATATCTCCACATTGCACGGTGCAATTCTGAAATTTTTAGCTTTTTCCTGTTAATCCTAGCATGATAAAGAAGATTCAAAGAGAGTGAGATGCCAGCTCCTTTCATTCAGTCAGTAGCTTCAAACATTTCTGGTATATGAAAAACATGTTTTTCAATGGCAAAAATCAATGAATATTGTAAATGCACAAACAGTAATATCTCCACATTGCACGGTGCAATTCTGAAATTTTTAGCTTTTTCCTGTTAATCCTAGCATGATAAAGAAGATTCAAAGAGAGTGAGATGCCAGCTCCTTTCATTCAGTCATTAGCTTCAAACATTTCTGGTATATGAAAAACATGTTTTTCAATGGCAAAAATCAATGAATATTGTAAATGCACAAACAGTAATATCTCCACATTGCACGGTGCAATTCTGAAATTTTTAGCTTTTTCCTGTTAATCCTAGCATGATAAAGAAGATTCAAAGAGAGTGAGATGCCAGCTCCTTTCATTCAGTCAGTAGCTTCAAACATTTCTGGTATATGAAAAACATGTTTTTCAATGGCAAAAATCAATGAATATTGTAAATGCACAAACAGTAATATCTCCACATTGCAAGGTGCAATTCTGAAATTTTTTGCTTTTTCCTGTTAATCCTAGCATGATAAAGAAGATTCAAAGAGAGTGAGATGCCAGCTCCTTTCATTCAGTCAGTAGCTTCAAACATTTCTGGTATATGAAAAACATGTTTTTCAATGGCAAAAATCAATGAATATTGTAAATGCACAAACAGTAATATCTCCACATTGCAAGGTGCAATTCTGAAATTTTTTGCTTTTTCCTGCTAATCCTAGCATGATAAAGAAGATTCAAAGAGAGTGAGATGCCAGCTCCTTTCATTCAGTCAGTAGCTTCAAACATTTCTGGTATATGAAAAACATGTTTTTCAATGGCAAAAATCAATGAATATTGTAAATGCACAAACAGTAATATCTCCACATTGCACGGTGCAATTCTGAAATTTTTAGCTTTTTCCTGTTAATCCTAGCATGATAAAGAAGATTCAAAGAGAGTGAGATGCCAGCTCCTTTCATTCAGTCAGTAGCTTCAAACATTTCTGGTATATGAAAAACATGTTTTTCAATGGCAAAAATCAATGAATATTGTAAATGCACAAACAGTAATATCTCCACATTGCAAGGTGCAATTCTGAAATTTTTTGCTTTTTCCTGCTAATCCTAGCATGATAAAGAAGATTCAAAGAGAGTGAGATGCCAGCTCCTTTCATTCAGTCAGTAGCTTCAAACATTTCTGGTATATGAAAAACATGTTTTTCAATGGCAAAAATCAATGAATATTGTAAATGCACAAACAGTAATATCTCCACATTGCAAGGTGCAATTCTGAAATTTTTTGCTTTTTCCTGCTAATCCTAGCATGATAAAGAAGATTCAAAGAGAGTGAGATGCCAGCTCCTTTCATTCAGTCAGTAGCTTCAAACATTTCTGGTATATGAAAAACATGTTTTTCAATGGCAAAAATCAATGAATATTGTAAATGCACAAACAGTAATATCTCCACATTGCACGGTGCAATTCTGAAATTTTTAGCTTTTTCCTGTTAATCCTAGCATGATAAAGAAGATTCAAAGAGAGTGAGATGCCAGCTCCTTTCATTCAGTCAGTAGCTTCAAACATTTCTGGTATATGAAAAACATGTTTTTCAATGGCAAAAATCAATGAATATTGTAAATGCACAAACAGTAATATCTCCACATTGCACGGTGCAATTCTGAAATTTTTAGCTTTTTCCTGTTAATCCTAGCATGATAAAGAAGATTCAAAGAGAGTGAGATGCCAGCTCCTTTCATTCAGTCAGTAGCTTCAAACATTTCTGGTATATGAAAAACATGTTTTTCAATGGCAAAAATCAATGAATATTGTAAATGCACAAACAGTAATATCTCCACATTGCAAGGTGCAATTCTGAAATTTTTTGCTTTTTCCTGCTAATCCTAGCATGATAAAGAAGATTCAAAGAGAGTGAGATGCCAGCTCCTTTCATTCAGTCAGTAGCTTCAAACATTTCTGGTATATGAAAAACATGTTTTTCAATGGCAAAAATCAATGAATATTGTAAATGCACAAACAGTAATATCTCCACATTGCAAGGTGCAATTCTGAAATTTTTTGCTTTTTCCTGTTAATCCTAGCATGATAAAGAAGATTCAAAGAGAGTGAGATGCCAGCTCCTTTCATTCAGTCAGTAGCTTCAAACATTTCTGGTATATGAAAAACATGTTTTTCAATGGCAAAAATCAATGAATATTGTAAATGCACAAACAGTAATATCTCCACATTGCAAGGTGCAATTCTGAAATTTTTTGCTTTTTCCTGCTAATCCTAGCATGATAAAGAAGATTCAAAGAGAGTGAGATGCCAGCTCCTTTCATTCAGTCAGTAGCTTCAAACATTTCTGGTATATGAAAAACATGTTTTTCAATGGCAAAAATCAATGAATATTGTAAATGCACAAACAGTAATATCTCCACATTGCACGGTGCAATTCTGAAATTTTTAGCTTTTTCCTGTTAATCCTAGCATGATAAAGAAGATTCAAAGAGAGTGAGATGCCAGCTCCTTTCATTCAGTCAGTAGCTTCAAACATTTCTGGTATATGAAAAACATGTTTTTCAATGGCAAAAATCAATGAATATTGTAAATGCACAAACAGTAATATCTCCACATTGCAAGGTGCAATTCTGAAATTTTTTGCTTTTTCCTGCTAATCCTAGCATGATAAAGAAGATTCAAAGAGAGTGAGATGCCAGCTCCTTTCATTCAGTCAGTAGCTTCAAACATTTCTGGTATATGAAAAACATGTTTTTCAATGGCAAAAATCAATGAATATTGTAAATGCACAAACAGTAATATCTCCACATTGCACGGTGCAATTCTGAAATTTTTAGCTTTTTCCTGTTAATCCTAGCATGATAAAGAAGATTCAAAGAGAGTGAGATGCCAGCTCCTTTCATTCAGTCAGTAGCTTCAAACATTTCTGGTATATGAAAAACATGTTTTTCAATGGCAAAAATCAATGAATATTGTAAATGCACAAACAGTAATATCTCCACATTGCACGGTGCAATTCTGAAATTTTTAGCTTTTTCCTGTTAATCCTAGCATGATAAAGAAGATTCAAAGAGAGTGAGATGCCAGCTCCTTTCATTCAGTCATTAGCTTCAAACATTTCTGGTATATGAAAAACATGTTTTTCAATGGCAAAAATCAATGAATATTGTAAATGCACAAACAGTAATATCTCCACATTGCACGGTGCAATTCTGAAATTTTTAGCTTTTTCCTGTTAATCCTAGCATGATAAAGAAGATTCAAAGAGAGTGAGATGCCAGCTCCTTTCATTCAGTCAGTAGCTTCAAACATTTCTGGTATATGAAAAACATGTTTTTCAATGGCAAAAATCAATGAATATTGTAAATGCACAAACAGTAATATCTCCACATTGCAAGGTGCAATTCTGAAATTTTTTGCTTTTTCCTGTTAATCCTAGCATGATAAAGAAGATTCAAAGAGAGTGAGATGCCAGCTCCTTTCATTCAGTCAGTAGCTTCAAACATTTCTGGTATATGAAAAACATGTTTTTCAATGGCAAAAATCAATGAATATTGTAAATGCACAAACAGTAATATCTCCACATTGCACGGTGCAATTCTGAAATTTTTAGCTTTTTCCTGTTAATCCTAGCATGATAAAGAAGATTCAAAGAGAGTGAGATGCCAGCTCCTTTCATTCAGTCAGTAGCTTCAAACATTTCTGGTATATGAAAAACATGTTTTTCAATGGCAAAAATCAATGAATATTGTAAATGCACAAACAGTAATATCTCCACATTGCACGGTGCAATTCTGAAATTTTTAGCTTTTTCCTGTTAATCCTAGCATGATAAAGAAGATTCAAAGAGAGTGAGATGCCAGCTCCTTTCATTCAGTCAGTAGCTTCAAACATTTCTGGTATATGAAAAACATGTTTTTCAATGGCAAAAATCAATGAATATTGTAAATGCACAAACAGTAATATCTCCACATTGCAAGGTGCAATTCTGAAATTTTTTGCTTTTTCCTGTTAATCCTAGCATGATAAAGAAGATTCAAAGAGAGTGAGATGCCAGCTCCTTTCATTCAGTCAGTAGCTTCAAACATTTCTGGTATATGAAAAACATGTTTTTCAATGGCAAAAATCAATGAATATTGTAAATGCACAAACAGTAATATCTCCACATTGCAAGGTGCAATTCTGAAATTTTTTGCTT
>NW_027367015.1:0-62913 GCF_046119375.1 Phyllobates terribilis
GATGATGCTTCTTCAATTCTCTCCTGTCTTCAATAATTAGTGTAGCACAGCAACCGTGTGGGCGATTGAATGCTATCTAAAACCCAGAATTCCTCAGAATTGAAGCCCTGTAGCTTTGTCCTTCCTTAATTATGATAATCGAGACGACATATAGACACATAAGAGTTTTCTTTCTCTTGGGTACGTGTGGTGTGGAATAAAAACCTAACATTGTTACATCATATATAGTTTCTGGCCTTCGCACCTGTGTCTAGCTTGTAATTTATATGGATTGAGATAGTGCATTTCACGTCTATTGTAATTTCTGGCCTTTGCACCCGTGTGTAGCTTGTAATTTCTATGGGTTGAGATAGTGCGTTTCACGTCTATTGTAATTGCTTTTGTCTTGAGATCTCAGTGAAGTTACTAATAAGATTATTGCGAACGTGCAAATATGATATCTTATTTATCGATCAATCAGATTTTATCATAATTATGTCTTTTCAGTACCTCGCTGGCTTATGTTTTGAGGTTCAATTTGTCTTTTTTTTAGGTGCATATGCCCTTCAATCTTACTATTATGACTTTCCTGGCGTAGTTAACTTAGTTACTTGGCTCATCTCGCACCTATGTATGTCATATTAGAGAATAATATATCATATATTCTAAACTATATCTTTAGGCTTCAATATCTTATCTTTACTATTACTTGATCTCCAAGATCTTCTAGATAGATCTCTTTGTAACCATTATAAATAGATCTCTCTATGATCAATCATATTAACAAAGTTATTTACAAATCCATATGGTATCAGCCTAAATCGATCCATCACACAACATCACAAACATAGGGTTGATTTTATCAATTCGGTTTTCTCGACACTTAATAAGCCACAATTCCCAAATACCACTCGTCGAACATCTCCATACGCTGCTCGTTGAGTATCAATCGACGGCTCATCCTGCGTAGGTCCTGCTCGTCGAGTATCTTTCCACGCTACTCGTCGAGGACCTAACAATTCACAAATTCACAAAACCGATACATTCTTCCACGCTACTCGTCGAGGACCTAACAATTCACAAATTCACAAAACCGATACATTCTTTCACACATCAATGGCCTCGGAATTCAGCGGAACCATTCCCAATCCTCACGACTCCAGAAATCCTTTCATAATTGTCTGCCTTACCAACGTTCTCAAACTTACAAGTGTCAACTATCTTCAATGGCGGGCGCAGGTTCAGGCGACCCTCGAGGGATATGCTTTATTCTGCTATCTCGATGGCACTCTTGCAGCACCAGACAAAACAACCCTCGTTGAGGGCGCGTCCTCCACCAATCCAGCTTTTCAAAGCTGGACACGCCAGGACAAACTACTGTACGACGCGCTACTGGGCACTCTGTCCGCATCCGTGGCGCCGCTCGTCACTCAAACTACAACATCGGCCGAGGTATGGACAATCCTTAAAAACACGTTTGCTCGTGCTTCACGGGGCCACATCAAACTACTCAAGGAAAAGTTACGTTCTTTCACAAAAGGCGGCCAATCCATTGCGGACTATATGCAATCTTTCAAGATTACGTCCGATCACCTAGCATCGCTCGGTTCTCCGGTTCACGATGAGGATCTCACAGACTTGATCCTTCGCGGCCTCGACGAGCACTACAAACCACTCGTCGATGCCGTCAACTCTCGCGATGTTCCCATCGGCTTTGATGATCTCTATGAAAAACTAATTCGTCATGAGCTTCGTGTGCAGATGGACGAGAAACACAACACCTCGTCGAGCCCGGCGACGGCTCTCTCGGCGCAGTCCAAACCTGGAAAGCATAAGAACAAAAACTCAGGCTCCTCGTCTGGATGGCAGTCCACCGGTCAGCCTTCACACACCTGGAACCCCTCTCGTCCACCAGCCGCACCTTCTACCACTAATTCCCAGACCAATCCGACAGGACCACCCGCGACCAATTTTCAAGGAAAACCCTTTCGCGGCCGCTGTTAGTGGTGTAAGGAGGTAGGTCAAGTTCTTCAGCATTGTCCTATCTTCCAATAGGCACATCCCCATGTTCAGCCACCACACTCGGCCCGGTTCCCGCCCCGTCAGCCGCAGGCACATACGGCCTCCACTGTTCAACAGAATCAATGGCTCGTTGACAGCGGTGCATCTCATCACCTTACAAATAACCTTGACAACCTACACCTTCACTACCCATACACTGGATCAGACGAAGTCTTTGTCGGCAACGGTACAGGTTTAACCATCACGCGCACTGGCTCTTTTAAGATTAATTCCGGTTCTAAAGCTTTTAACTTGTCTAATGTCTTGTGTGTTCCTTCAATTTCAAAAAACATCATATCTGCTTCCAAGTTTACTTCTCAAACAAATTGCGCTATCATCCTCTTACCATCTTGTTTTATTGTGAAGGATCTAACGTCGGGAATCACTCTCCTTAAAGGTCCTTGCGTTGATGGTGTTTACACGTGGCCGAAGTCCAGTTCCTCCCTACACACAGCGACAGTCGAGTCACCTTCTATTTGGCATCATAAATTAGGACATCCTTCTAGCTTTGTTTTTGATTTGATTAAATCTAGTTTGCAATTAAGTAGTTCCTTTACTCAAACAAATTGTGTTCCATGTCAGTTGAATAAAAGTCACAAACTTCCTTTTAAGAAATCCACACTTGTCTCCACGCACCCGCTTGAAATAATCTTCTCTGATGTTTGGTCATCTCCGGTTCGATCTTATGATAACCATCGTTACTATGTCATATTTGTTGATCACTTTACACGTTACGTTTGGCTTTTTCCACTTAAAAAGAAATCGGAAACGCAATAAGTTTTTATCAAATTCAAAGCTTTGGTCGAAAATTTCTTTAAACACAAAATTAAAATCCTTTATTCTGACAATAGGGGAGAATATCTAGCGCTTCGCCAATTCCTTAGTTCTCACGGAATTTCTCACTTCACTTCTCCTCCGCATACACCAGAACACAACGGCATATCTGAGCGTCGTCACCGACACATTGTAGAAACTGGCCTTGCTCTTCTTACACACTCAGGTCTTCCTCTTGATCATTGGCCTCACGCCCTCTTAACATCCGTCTACCTCATCAATCGTCTACCCACCCCTGTCCTTGGAAAAACTTCACCCTTTTTTAGTTAACTAATCAAGTTCCGGATTATACTAAGCTTAAGAGTTTCGGTTGTCTGTGTTTTCCATGGTTACGTCCTTACACTGCTCACAAATTGGAATCTCGATCTATTGTGTGTGTTTTTATAGGTTATTCAGCAACTCAGCATGCCTATCAATGCCTTGATCCACAGACCAAACGCATCTACACCTCTCGCCATGTGAAGTTCGTCGAGGATCACTTTCCCTACAAACATATGCCGCCGATACACAACTCCGAACCCATTGGACCAGATTGGTCTGAATTTAGGGTTCCTATCCCCAACCCTAATCTACATAACACGGGCCCACCATCCTCTCACAATTCCCAGAATTCAGTAATCCCTACCTCCACAAATGACCTACACCCTAATTCTGCCACATCAACAGACCAATCCGGGGATTCAACTACTGCCGTCTCGCCCATCACTGTCGTGTCTGCTGCGGCACCCACATCCACCTCGTCGAACCCTACCCTCCCCCTCACAGAATCACCTGTCACCTTGCCGACCTCGCCTCCATCACATCCGTTGTCCACTGGGATTCCTCCCCCACGTGGTGTTGTCACGCGTTCACAAAATAACATCACCAAACCTATCCACAAACTAAACCTCTATGCCCATGTTCAACCATCCACTGAACCAAAATCCATAACACAAGCTCTCAAAGATCCCGAGTGGAGGGCTGCCATGCAACTTGAGTTTAATGCTTTACGTTCTAATGCTACATGGGTTCTAGTACCGCCTTCTCCCACTTATAATCTCATTGGTTGCAAGTGGGTTTTTCGAACTAAATTTTTGGCTGATGGTTCAATTGATAGATATAAAGCGAGACTTGTTGCAAAGGGTTTTCATCAACGCCCCGGATGGGATTTTCACGAGACATTTAGCCCGGTAGTCAAGCCAGTCACTGTTCCTATTATCCTTACGCTAGCCGTCTCCAATGGCTGGCAACTCAGGCAACTCGACGTCAACAACGCATTCCTCCAAGGTACTCTTCGTGAAGATGTATACATGAGTCAACCACCGGGGTTCATCGACAAACACAACCCGGGTCATGTTTGCAAGCTCTCCAAAGCTATCTATGGCTTGAAACAGGCACCGCGTGCTTGGTACAATGAGCTCAAAACGCATCTTCTCGCCATTGGTTTCTCCAATTCCATCTCCGATGCATCACTCTTCATCTCATCTCATGGCGGTATCTCCCTATATTTACTTGCCTATGTGGATGACATTATTATAACCGGCAATGACCAGCAGGCTGTCGCGTCTCTTATCAAGCAATTAGGTACAAAATTTTCCCTTAAAGATCTCGGCATGCTCTCCTACTTCTTAGGTGTTGAAGTCATCAACACACCGGCTGGGCTATACTTATCCCAACGAAAATATATACATGATTTACTCGTCAAAACCGACATGGAGAACACGAAACCGGTTACAACACCCATCAGCGCAACGACACCGCTTACCAAGAAAGGTGGTACTCTGCTGCCTTCTCCGACTGACTACAGGGCTGTCTTGGGATCACTACAGTATCTAAACCTTACTCGTCCAGACATTGGTTTCACGGTTAACAAGCTTGCTCAATTCATGCAAAATCCTACTAAGGAACATTGGCAGGCTCTTAAAAGACTGCTTCGGTTTCTTGCTGGCACATTGGACCGTGGCATCTTCATTGTTGCCAACGCTACTCCCACTCTACGTGTCTTCTCGGATGCCGATTGGGCGGGTGACAAAGAAGACTTCATCTCGACCACTGGCTATATCCTTTATCTCGGTACAACACCGATCTCTTGGTGCTCTCGCAAGCAACGATCCGTTGCTCGGTCTTCTACGGAGGCTGAATACAAGGCAATTGCTGATGCAACAAGTGAGCTACTCTGGGTGCTCTCCCTTCTCAAGGAGCTGCGGTATACTCTTCATAACAAACCGACCGTCTACTGCGACAACCTTGGTGCCACGTTTCTAAGTTCAAATTTAGTCTTTCACTCTCGAATGAAGCATATTGCGCTCGCATATCACTTTGTTCGGGAGCAAGTTCAACGTGGCACGCTAACCGTTTGTCACATCTCCACCAACGATCAACTAGCGGATGTTCTTACCAAACCGCTTCTTCGTCCTCAGTTTGACAACAATGTAAACAAGCTTGGACTTTCCCATCGGCCGTCCAGCTTGAGGGGGCATATTAGAGAATAATATATCATATATTCTAGACTATATCTTTAGGCTTCAATATCTTATATTTACTATTACTTGATCTCCAAGATCTTCTAGATAGATCTCTTTGTAACCATTATAAATAGATCTCTCTATGATCAATCATATTAACAAAGTTATTTACAAATCCATATATCACAGTACGCCAAATTTATGCATAATATATCACATTAGTTAGATCTTAGTAGAACCGCTCAAAGGCTGGCAAGCCTGTCCGGCCCGCCTGTCCGCCCTAATATATGAGTGGGTTTGGAAAATGATTTTTTCTCGTCCGGGTCAGGCCCGCACCACATATGTTAAAATGGAATGGACACGGTTTTAGAAAATGTCTCAGCGGACAGGCCCGGCCCACCATATTAATTTTTATAATAAAATTATATATAGATGACGTTTCCGGTCCGGACTGATTTTCAGTGCGAACTGTGGACTATGCACTTTTCAGCATATTATTGGTGCACTTTAAGTACATTATCAAGTGTACTACTGGTGCTCTCTTTCAGTGCACTACTGGTGCACTTCTCGGTGTACTAAGGTGCACTTTCCAGTAGTGCACTGGTGCACTTCTCGGTGTACTAAGGTGCACTCCTCGGTGTACTAAGGTTCACCCCCAATAGTGTACTGTGCACATTACAGTAGTGCACTACCAGGTGCACTCTACGGTAATACACTGGTGCACTTTGTAGTAGTGCACTGGTGCACTATCCAGTAATATACTGGTGCATAATAATAGTCCGCACAGTCCGCACCGAAAATTAGTCCGTACCCGATCAACCCTCATTATATATATACTTACATTAAAGAATAATTATTAGGTAAAGTAAATATATCACACATAATAATAAGTAGTGTAAATACATCATAATCCATTAGGAATTTTCTCAAGTATGTCATTCACTTAATAAACACATCAAAAATCTCACTTTCAACACTATTTTATACTTTACAAATTTTTAGTTCGTTGACTTATAGGCTTTTTGTTTCTTAATTTGTAGTTTAGATAAAAATAAGAAAATATTTTATAGAAACAGGTAAAACGGGTAGTCCGTTGGTCATCCCGCTCGTCAAAGTGGACGGATATGAATATAGAAATTGTCCCATTTAATATGGGTGGGTTTGACCCGACCCTAATAAATGGACAAAATAATTCTTTTTGGCCCGGCCCGCTTCCCTTCCAAACCCGCATCCATGAGATCCTGTCTTCTCTGAAGCTGTATGAATACAGTTTGTGGACTACATTCCATTTGGACCGTATGGACTAGTGAGATGCATGAATTTAGTTACATATGTTCATGAAAAAATAGGAAAAAATATTCGACCATAATTTTTTTTACTCTGGAACCTAATCAACCAACATTTGATTTACACATTTTGTACTCAAGGTCATGGTTTTTTTTACATTAACATTTCAATTTCTACTCAATTTGATGCAAGATTGCATGAGCCGTTGTACTTCTACTCAAAGTTCATGCAACTTTTAGTGGATTTGTGTGTCCAAACTAAACTGCATGAAAATTCATTATAAACAAATACAGGAGTTTATGATAGAATTTTCTTCAACCTTCACATTTTTATACTCAAATTCGTAGATTTTTTCAATAAACTTGTGATATACTCAATTCAATGGATTTTTTGACGAAATTTTGTTTTTACACATGTTTACGCAAATTTTGAATACGTATGTATATTTGTAATCGAGTTCGTGAAAATTATACCAACAATTCATAAAAAAGTTTATGAATGCGATACAGGCAGAAACCTTTGTCACAGTTTGTATGATTTTTCTAACATGTGTTCTAATGGGTTGCTTGATTTTCAAACAAAATCCTATAAAGGAACTGATAAATCAATTTTTAAATTATTAAATTGTAAATAAGTACTTGTAACCAAAACATTCCAATATTAAAAACTTAAGTCTTAACCTATAATTTTAGTACATAAGTTAGAAAATCCGAAATATACTATATTAATTCATATCATGGATTGGATCACTAGGTTGAAATTGTTAAATTAACTGGTTTTCGATTTATTGAACTTAGCTTCTGAATATTTAAAAATATTATTCTCTTGTGCTAAACCATTTATCAACCAGATGATCATGTTGAGTTAATGTTTATAGTTATCAGTTCCTGTAGTCCAATGGAATGCACAATGTATTATAATTCAATAATATGGTAGCTAGAAAGATGGGTCTCATTATGCACAATTGCTAAGATGAAAAAAGCAGCAAACTTTTGAATTCACCTTAGCTTCCATATGTTTTATTCCTAGTACATAAAAGTTAAAAAAGGAAAATCCATTGTGCTTTGACATTCGATAATCGAGTCCAAAGATCAAATGAAAAACACAGCATATAAACACTACGTTGATCTACATAAAAATTCCCTCCTAGGACATTGATCTAGACCTATTTAGCTGAATCCCTTTACTTGATGATTGAACTTAGCTAGCTGCACAGCTGAGGTGAAACTCTTATTGATATGATATACTATAATATTAACTGTACAATTTACATGTATTACATAAGAAAAATTGGAGTATCAGAACAGTTTTGCCTAAGCCCTAACATGGGGACTTCTAGTACTTCTAAGTTGAAGTATTAAAAAAGGAGTATTCTATATGCACAATTGTGCTAAAAACATGCCTAAAACACCAGTAAACCTCTACACTAAC
This sequence comes from Phyllobates terribilis, assembly GCF_046119375.1. Lineage (NCBI taxonomy): Eukaryota > Metazoa > Chordata > Amphibia > Anura > Dendrobatidae > Phyllobates > Phyllobates terribilis. The sequence goes on from NW_027367015.1 coordinate 8,037, forward strand.
ATCTTGCATATAGGTTTGTAGTCAGTCAAGAATTGTGTGTTATACATTGCGTAAAACAACCTTATTGTAATTAAGTTACAAATGGTGTATTTTGATATAACCAGGGAATTAGTAAGTTGCCTTAAGCCATCAATCTACATAAGAACAGACATGCCATCCTTCCATTATAGGACATATCATCACTAACAAAGAGTACAACAGACAGTCATACTTATTTGAATGGAATTAAAAACAAGTACACAGATTCTATAAGACGTACACTAGAATTACAACAAGGGAGTTGTTAAAAACAAACATAGCTAAGGAGATTGAAATTGCATACCGGATGAGGATTGAGAAGAAATGGGATTAGGGTTTTGTTGTTGGAGAATGACCTGAAGTTCATCAACACCATAGCTAGGGTACATTCTCAAGCTCTCACTCACCCAATTTCCATTGAAACCAAGGTAACTACATTCATCGTAGATTGAAGAAGACGAAGCCGACGAATCGCTCCCTAGTAGCTTCTCAATCATGCTCACCGAACTCGACATTTGATTCTCTAGGGGCGATTGTTGAGGTTGAGAGTGGAAATCCATGGCCTCTAATGTAGTAGAATTCAACTCCTCTTCATCAGGTGTACTACTGGAACCCATGTTATTATTATTGTTATTGTAATTAGGGTTTATCTTTAACATCAACAACTCCTTTTGTTTCTTTTTCTCTATAGTCCTCTGCCTTGCCCTAGCCCTCGCCTTCTCCCTCGATTCCCTCGCGACTGGTTTAGAATTAATCCTCGTGATCTTCGGCTCATTGACTCCTCCAAGATCCTCCAATACCTTGTTGTTGTTGTTGTTGTTGGAGTGGCTAATTACCAAGCTACCCTTGCGTTGGTGAGGTGGGAGAGAGGAAGTGAGCTCTTTAATGGCGGGTTTGGACTTGGAAAAGAGCCATTCAATCGTCTTGCTCGCCTTATCGAACCCGAGGACGTCTTGTAGATCAAAGAACTTCCGGGCGATCTGCAATGAAAGCCTCATTCTCCGGTCCCGGGGTCCTTGAGCCGTGTATATCTTGCTATGCCGGTCTTTCTTTCCCGTCCTCCTCCTCACCACTCCTGCGCCGGCGACCCTCTTCCTCTTCTCCGGCGGACCAGCCTTAGTTGCTGTTTTGGTGGTGGTGGTGTGGATGTCATGGCCTAATTCTTCCTCCTTTTGGGTATGGCCTTTGCTTGAATCCACGGAGATTGTGGAAATAGGGTTATGGGTGTTGTTAATGGAGTCATATGGCGGGGATTGGTGGTGCAATAATTGATCAAACAAAAGCTCAGAATCATTCAGAAGTGAACTAGGGAAGTTCATTAGAAAACAACTATTGGAGCTAGGGTTTTCATAGTAGCTATCAGATGGAGTACTAGAAAACATTTCAATTGATATTTTTTTGTGTGATTGATGTGGTTGATTGAGATTCTGGGTATTGGGTGTTTGTTTATTGTAACACCAGCTAGGAATGAAACAGCTATAGATAAGAAAATGAGAGATCAATCAACAAAAAGAAAGGAGAAGAAGTTGATAATATCATACATATTGTATATAGAGATAAATTCATGTAATCGTACCTCCCTATACAGATTCTGAGGTGTGCATCGAGGACTGAGATATTCACTGTTTGGTAAGATCGAAAAGATGGCAGGAAGAAGAAGAAAAGGGAAGGCAAGGAAAATATTATACTCTCACGAGTACACTTCCTTGTTTAGCCAATTCAAACTATTCCAGGGCTAAGTAAGGAAGAGAGGAGGAGTAAGAGGGATTATAATTCATTTTATAAACAAAGAGGTGAAAAAAAAAAAAAGTTTTAGCTTTGACCCATCACGTGGGAGCAGGTGGTGGGTAACACTGATAGTAAGACGTCTTATCCTAAATGCGATGGAGCTATGAGTTTGTGTGTGAGAGGATATAATAATTCCAATTGCTAGGGTTTAGGGGTGCTTTTAGGGTTTTTTGGGTGGCGAAGATTAATTTAAACATGGACATGTCTATGAAAGCTATAACAAAGAAAGGGGAAAAAGGACAATTATTTTTGTTTCTCTGTGTGAGGTTGGCATTAAAAATTTACCCCATTTGAGTTGCTTTACGACCAATGTAGGGGGAAAAATGCTTGTTTGACTGGGTGACCCTAGCTGTCTTTTTCTAGTATTTAAGTGTTACATAAAGTAGTTCTTTTACGTAGCTAAATCTCCTTTATGTAGTTTGTGGTTTACGTATTCAACATGCGAATTATATGCAGTTTTTTTTTGGAGGGGTGGATGGTTAATATGTGATATTTCCTTTCCTGCCTTGAATTCTAGGGATGTAATTTTATTTTAGGGCGAGGCTTATTACACAATTCTTGTGTCGGAATAAGATTTCCGTGATAGGCATTTTGAAAACTAATCTGAATAGAGAGAAGAAAGCTTTCTTCGGAAGACGACTCATCACTGCTTGATCTTTTGTTACTAATAGCTCCTTACTGCTTAAAGGGAGAATATGGCTCATGTGGGATAATAGTGTGGTTGATACGCAAATTCTTCATGTAGCGTCTCAATACATTCATTGTTGTATTGTGAGTAAAGACACATACCGAGTTCCTGGTTACTTTTGTTTATGCCAGTAATGATAGTGGAGAAAGAAGTTTGTTATGGAATGAGTTGAGTGCGCTTGGGGATTCTATTCAGTCTCCGTGGATTATTCTAGGTGATTTCAATTGCATTCTTATGTCGTCCGATAAGTTGACATTTAACCGGCATATTCACGTGACTGATCGTGATCTTTGTGGCTTCATCAAATCTATACAATTGGTTGATCATCCGTATTCTGGTGCGCATTATACTTGTAGCAATCAACATGAGGGTAATCATCGGGTTGCCTGCAAGCTTGATGAAGTTGTTGTTAATGATGCATGGGAGCCGGAATACCCTTACTCACAAGTGTTCTTTTCCGACCCGAGCTTTTCCGACCACTCCCCGGGCATTGTTCGTGTTAATCCCTCTTTTAGTGATAATAATGTCCATTTAAATTCAGAAACTTTTGGATAGAAGAACAAGATTTTCTTGGACTGATTGAGGGTTCTTGGTGTGGCGTGATTGAGGGTAACGCTTAAGATGTTGTAGCATCAAAATTGAAGAGGGTTAATGGTGTACTTAAGCAATGGAAGAAAGGGCATTTTCGGAACCTTCAATGGATGGTTCGAGGATAGTTCTGAGAGGTTGAAGTCGGCCAACTCTGCGCTGCAATCTGATTTCATGTGTATTAACAAGCAACGTGCAGTTTTGAGGGCTAAGGCTGATTTGGATCTTCGCATTTCACAACTGTATAGTTTCATTGCTCAAAAGACGAATGTGGATTGGATAAAGCTTGGCGAGGAAAACTCTTCGTTCTTTTACAATGGCATCAAGCAACGGGGGAGTAGAAGCTCCATCTTTGTTCTTAAGGATGCATGCGGGAATGTTATTGATACGAAGGCTGGTATTGCTACTGAAGTTACAAGGCTGGTATTGCTCCATCTTTGGGGATGTCTTTAGAAGTGGTAGGCTTATTTGCCAATCCAATGCCACCTTTATCAACCTCATTGCTTATGTGGATAAATCTTTCTTGGTTAAGGAGTTTCGTCCTATTGCGTGCTGTAACACAATCCTTAAAGTCATCTCTAAACTCCTCGTTATGCATATCTGGCCGTTACTTGATGACAATGTATCTATTAATCAGAGTACCTTTGTGCCTCACAGACATATTGTAGATAACCCGGCGGTTGCTCAAGATCTTGTTAAGGGATATGATGGAGAGTATACTTATCGGAGATGTCTGATTCAGATTGATCTTCGAAAGGCTTATGATTGTGTTTGTTGGTTTTTTTTGAGGAGTACCCTTGAGTACTTCAACTTTCTGCATCAGATGGGCGGTTGGATCATGGAGTGTGTCTCTACCCCTTCGTACTCTGTCATTATTAATAGGGATGTTGAAGGTTTCTTCAAAGGGTGTAGAGGGCTGCAACAAGGGTACCCTCTATTCCCATTCTTGTTTGTTTTGATTATGGAGATGTTCACTAGACGTATGGCGAAGGTAAGTGGTCGTTATAGTTTCTTCTATCATCCACGTGGTAAGCAGCTGGTCCTTTCTACACTTTCTTTTACTGATGACCTCCTCATATTTTGCAAGCAACCAAGTCCTCTCTCAAGATTATTAAGGATGAGTTGATCTTGTTTGCTAATGAATCTAGTCTGATTGGTAATCCGAGCAAGATATGCATGTGTTTTTGGTGGTGTTGATGCTACATATAGAAATGAGATGACTGAGTTTACGGGTTTCAAAACCGGGTGGCTGATTGTATGATGGTTAATTTAAATTTAAAATTTCTAAAAATAATAAAGATATTATTCTAAGTATCATATCCTCTATGTCAATCTAATAAAAGTTAAGGTTTTACATCACTTTTTGACTTCAATTCTAAGTTTCACAATACGAATACCAAAGCATTCGTCTTTTGTGTGTGTAAACTATATCTCTTCTTTTTATGCACCTGAATAGAATTGAAAACTAAATTTAGATAAAAATCAATTAAATAAGCAATTAAGTCCAAAACTTCAACTAAAGAAAAAAAAGAGCAATATGAGGATCTTAGGATCTTACAATCTTACATGTTCGATGTTGTACGGTCCTATCTGATCCTATACGATCCTGTCTAATCCTGACATGTGTCTGATCCTACATAGGATCAAAATCATTTTGAAATATTGGATTGTAGGATCCTATGATCCGGATCACGATCCTAAAAACAATGCATATTATAATTACCTGCGATATCTTGATCAATTTAAACATTAGTAGCAAGTTTATTTATCATCATCAAAACAATTGAAACTATTAGAAATGAACTTTATAGGCATGATCCTTAAGTTTATATTCCCAACCATTTTCCCTTTTTGATGATGAAAAGAAGTAGAGTCTTGCATATTATATATAGAGAAAAAGGAATGTCAGTAATAAGTCAGTGGCATGTAGACCCATGTAAACAGAATATTCCCCTCTAGTTTCAGCCGGAGACTCCACTGCACTTCCCCCTTAATTCATGATGATATATTAATTCCTTATTCATTAAGTACCATGTATATGCATGGTTCCATCCCCCTTTTGACGTTATAGAAAAAGGTCATACGATCATTACGCAGAGGTAACAAATGACGGCTCAATTGCTATACTCTCTAGAGAAACAAAACCATAATAAGTGTCAAGAAATAGTATCAAGAACATAGAGAACGCGATTAGAAAAAAGAACAACCAAACTTTATATTAAAAATTTAAAGAGACAAATATAGGGAAAAGAGGGAATGTGATAGGTAAAAGTCCTCTACACTACTAAGTTATAATAACCCTAGTGTCCTAGCTAAGTTCCCCTGGATTTTCTTAATAATCCTGTCCATCAGATCTTGGATGACATCACTAAGCTTCCCTATAGCATTCTCAATCCTCCCCACAACAATCGATTTAGATGGCATGACATCCTTAGAGGTCTCCTCCACAACCAATACCAAGATTTTGGGAACTCGCCCCTTAGTCGCTCCCTTATTATGAGGAGAGATCTCATTGATATATTTTTACTCAATATCATGGCTGCCGTAGATCCATAACACTTTCATAATGTGTCCGACGTCCTTGACAGATCTTCATATGAGTGAGGACGATCTGAGCCAGATTAACCAACATCCCATAGACGGGCTTCTCTAGAATGACAGTGATGGAAATAAGAAGTTGCTCCTTCTTCTCTCGGAAGAGGACGATGTTGCAAACAAATATGAAATGTAGAAGATAGTGTGGGGAGGAAGGTACAAGTTACTCATGTGACGCTCAGATCGGGACTCTTGGATGGTCTGGAGGACGGTGTTTTTATCCTCAGGCCATTCCTTCTTGGATATCCTCCCATACCCTGTACCCATGGATACCTTGAACAATTCTTCTACCAGCTTGGTGGTAATAGTGTGTAGGAGACCGCTGATAGAAAGGACGACCTCGAAAGAGGAGTTAATCCCGTCAACAAAGGTGAGGGAATAGTAGAACAGTCTCACCATGTCCTCATTCACCGAGGTAGAATCCGAAAAGAGGTTGTTCCATCCGTGAAAATGGAGCAGCTAGTGGGCCTTCTTGGTCATTGGGTCCGAGTTTGTCCAAAAGTCTTCCAGACAGATGATAGGCTTAGGACCTTTGGGTAGGTGAATGCCGGTTTGAGGCCACGACAGATGGTGGATGACATAAGATGTATACAAATTACAAATTAAATTTATCTTAACTACCAATTAGAAAAGAAAGTGGTAAGAAAGGGTCGGTCCCATAGAGACTGTAAATAGTAGTAGAAGTTGAATGTTTTGGTAACAGATTTAGGGGTTTGTAGGTTTTTTATTGTGTATGAAGAGTATTGTTTCACTTAATTAATCTATTTATACAACATAATAGTTTGGATAGTTGTGTTTCTTTCTACCTATTCGTATTAGTTGATATATTATCGTTATCCAGAAGACAACTCACAATATATATATGCAACCACAATCGCAGAAATCATGTCTGTTACTTACTAGGAAGGCGTAATTGAAATAAGACACGACCAGATTGAGAAATCCTAATCGTGTGTAATACTTCTACTTTATTATGTACAAAATTAGTCTGACCACATTAAAGTCGTATAATTTGATAATAATATGCAATATATAACTATGTTTGTTTGTTAATCTAACCAAGCTTACAAAGTAATAAAATTTATAATCGGGAGAACAAATAATCAACACATACAATATTAATAACTTATAGAGAAACAAGTAAAAAAAACAAAACTTTGTATAAACTTCAATATTCAAGGAAAACAATGTATGTGAACTTAGTTCGTTATAACTTCTAAACTATGAACTGTAAAAACTACGAACTGAACTAACTACCGATCTTTTGGCTCGTAGGGAGAAAGACTCCTTATATAGGGACTCACTTGACCTAATTCTACTAGATAAAAAAACTAATAAAAATAATAATTCAAAATATATCTAACTTAATAAATTGGAAATAATAATGTTTAAGAATGTATCTGCAGGTGAAAGGAGTAATGAATCAGAAATCTTTGATCTTCAGGTGGACGCGGGGCGAGACGAATAAGGCGCGTGTTGTGGCTGGTAGAAGTCGGTGAAACATTCCTATCTTTTTTAAATGACTAAACAATCACCGAAAACAATGTAATCTTCAACTGGATCCTAGGCACAAGGCATGACATAGGTGCGCATCACGACCAGTCCTTAGTCAAATTTTTCTTGTAAAAATGATATAGTGCTCGACTTTGACTCTGGAAATTCGACGGGGCACAAAATTATTGAAACAGGGCGCGACTGCTTTTCTGCAGAGCGCGTCTCCGTTTTCTGTATTTTTCGGCATTTGCTTCACAACTTTGTCGTCTCACTGTCAACTTCTCTCTTCTCTTCAATTCTGTAGCTCCTTCAAAAGATACTCTCTAATCTTGTCAAGTGAGTGTAAAAAACCTTGAATACTTGATAATCTTCTCATCTGGCATGGTTGATTACAACTCAGGTATTATGGCTCAAAACTAACATAAATACGTGCTAAAAAATGCCAATAGAACCATAATGGTTGGATCACATTAAATCCCTCATACTTAAACCATTACTCATCCCGAGTAAGCTAAAAGAAACTCACTCTCTAATCATCATAATACCAAAGATCTCAGTAAGTACAAGAAAATATGACTCCGACTATCTCACAACTAGTTAATAAATCCTCTAGACAATTAAACACCAGCCCATACCTCAACTTTAATGCTCATGAGTAGCTACTTTTGAACTCCTTGTATCTTGTCTTCTTATGTCGCCTTCGTCAAAATGAAAAAACCTATAGATCTCTCTTTTTTCTTCCGGTCATTTTCCTAGGCGCCTTTTCAGGGTTTCACTTAGCCACTCCTTTTCTTTTATAATAGGCTCAGATAATCTCATATCTCTCATAACCTCATATTATACTAGTCTATATCGGCCCAGTTATCTGCTTATTGAATGAATAATCATCCCAAAATTTTAAATGCCTTTTTGCATTTTATGGAATTTTCATGATTTATTTATTTTATAATATTTTCTCCAAAAATAATGACGTATTTACAAACTCATTAATAAAAGCTGTAACAGAATAAAACCTAAGTATGAATTCAAAGGCTTACTAAAAAAATTATGAAAACTCTAGTCAATTATGTACAATAATGAGCTATCTCCCACCCATATTTAAATTCTTCATTGTCCTCAATGTAATTTTTGGACACAGAAGAATAGAGATGAAAACAAAATCAAACATTCCAAGAAAAGGGGTTAAAAGCGGACAAATAACTTGAGTGGAAGAGTTTATCAAAGTAAATGCCAAAACAGATCTGTAGCACCAGAATGGTGGACATAGGGTGTGTATTCTAGGGTGCGGCTCACGGCCAAGCTTCAGTCATGAATTTGACTTCAAATATCGAGGGAGCACGCAGAAACGTGCTCAATACAAAATTCTTCCCACTCTCAAACTGTGGAATATGTGAATGATGGTGTAACACCGGGACCTCTGACAAAGAACCCAAATATGGTGACATGGAAAAAGAAAATGAAGGGATATCATTGTCGCTAGAGTGGTTTTACCCAATGGAGGTGACGATGCTAGGTATGACAATAGAAGTAGAAAGATGGTGGAAGTGTTCGTGAAACGGAAAATAACATCCTGTGGTGTGCCTCCAAGCATATTTTATCTCTTTTTATCTATATTTGTTTTTGTTTTTTTCTTTTACTCTCTCTCTCTCTCTTTCATTCATTTACTATTTATTTTTACTTATTTGTTTATTGCTTTCTTGTAAAGCTAAAGGATAAGTACCTCCCACAATAGGGACAATGGGTTGACCTTGCGGGAACCTGGGACATCTTCCAAATACGTGAAAGTTAGTCTATAACAAGAATAGTTAAGATAATATGAGCGTAAAATAACTAATCTAAACTACTCTAAACTACTCTAGAAATGCTTCAAAAATTCCCCGGTTGCATCCTGATCAATGCCTTTGTTATCGCTATTCGCTTGATGCACGGTACTGTCTTCTGCTTTTGAATTTGTCTGTTTCAGCTGTGATCTTCTCTTCGAACCCCATTTGAATGTGTCCGTTTCAGCAGTGATCTTCTCTTCTCCTTTCTCGATGATTCTCCAACATTGATAGTCTATTTGTTGGATATAGTTTCGAGTCATGGTTAACCACCATTCTGGATCTCCCTCAGCTAAGACATGAGGCTTAGCTAAAGAGATACCTAGATTAAAAGAATATTTTTCATTTCCTATGATTCAAACTATTGAGAGAGTATGAATCAATGCAAGATCAACCTTTTCTCTAATACCAATTGTAGGATCAAATATTAATCTCAATGTAACTCAAATAGCTATAGAAGCTATAGAGTTCTAAGTGCGGAACGAGATTAGATACAATAAAGCACAAGTAATATGAATTACATATGCTTATCTCTTGCAAGGATTTTTCCAAGGTGAGAACCCTAGACTTCTAATAAATCTGGGATAAAACTCACCACTAGCTTGAATTAGATTACACACTTAAGCTCGAGACAAACACCCTTAAGTTACACCTACCTACTCTCTTGTCTTTTTCTCCAAGCTTCTCTTCGTGCAACACTCTCTCTCAATACATGTTTACATTCAGCTCATACAAGTAATCTCTCTCTCTCAAGCTCATAATGGTTTTAGGCTATAGCTTTGCTCATAGCCAGTTAAGCTTCTATGTAGCTGTACACAACTCTCTTTATGCTTCATCGCTTTTCTCTCTCAGCTTGTTAGGCTCCTAAAACTATTGCCTAACAATACCCTAATGCACGCCTTATATATAAAAATCCAACTTACAACCCTAAGCTAGACTTTCTACACTTGCACTGCACTTGAAGAACTCCACCTCAACAATCTGCGTGATCATCTTCATCCCAGAAATACATCAACGCCCGGCCTTGCTTTGTGCTTCTTTCAGCTTGATGATCCCGCTTCCACGTTGGCAATACACACCTTCATTGATTCTCTTGATTTGTCCAGCTCAACGATCCCCATATATCCAATGTTCAAAAGTAGAAATCTCTAACAACCACTAGTTGTCCTTATTTACCTTAACCTGTAGCTTCAACGACCTTCCTTCCATGGACAAAATCTCCTAAACGCTCGTCTACGATTCCACCTGTGGACTTGCTAGAGCTTGATTACTTGTATCTCTTCACTTTTCTTATAAAGCCCGATCCTCTAGCTTGAAGCGTAACCAACAGCCTTAAAGCTAGACCTTCGTTCTTCTTATTTCTTCACTGCAAACTTTATTTTGTCTTGGCAAGATTCAGCTATCCCCGCTAGACTAAAAGTTAGACCCTCAGTGGTCAAAGATAGTCCTCTTGTGTTAATGCTACACCTAAAACTCTTCGAGCTAAAACCTGGTTAGCTTAAAACACACAAAGGGCATCAAATACTTGAGTTGTTATCATCAAAACAAGTGAAAAGGTTTAACTAGCTCATTCCAGCTCTATCTCAAACCAACAATATCACATTCTTACCATTTAGGTGGTACAGTGGCTGAGACATAGTATCAATCTCCACTATTGTTTCCTACACATCAGCTAATATAGAAAAATCTAGACTAGAATCAATAGCATGAGATTTCATATCATCTAGTCTATCATAATCAAACATATCATGTACCAATAGGCTCTGTCAAGTATGTGGTAGAACCAAATTTTTCACTAGAACGATCTTCCATAGCCTCATAGATTTCAAAGTAAATCATATTTTTTTTATCAAATTCCATGGTTAGAGCACCTGTAGCAACATTTATTATATCACAAGTAGTATACAAAAATGGTCTACATAACAGAATAGAAATTGAAATCTTATCACGCTCCATATACAACACATATAAATCAGTAGGAAAGTAAGTTCATCAACATTAACAAGAACATCTTCAACTACCCCTAATGGTTTCACACAAGAACGGTCAACAAGATGTACAAATACGTGGATCAACTAAAAGGTCCTAGTTTCAAGGTTTTATACTGAGACACATGCATCACATTAATCAAAGCACTAAAATCAAGCATTGCTTTCCCTAGTTTAGCTCCACCAATAGAGATAGGAGTAGTGAACATACTGGGGTCTTCACACTTTTTGGGTAGGAGACATTGGAATGTTACTGAGACTTGTTCATTCACCTTCACTATCTTCTTCCTATTCTACTCCTATACCCTCTTGTTGGTGCATAACTGATTTAAGAACTAGGCGTACTATGGCACCGATGTGATTAGATCAAATTGATGGATATTGACTTCCACATTCCAGAATGTCTCAAAGATATCTTTCTTGTTCTTCAGTGGCAGAGTATGGTTGAGAGCGGAAGGAAATGGGGCATTGGGATTGTGCTTGTCAAGCCAATTCTCATCATATGGAGTTTTATCCTTATTTTGGCTCGAATCTGGGTTTCGACATGCCCTAGAATGGGAGGGGCCGCCGCCGCCAAGAGCATCATCTTTTGATAATTCTGGATTTAATATTTGGTGGGCGCCACTACTTGAGGGGTGGTCACCTACCGGTGTTTTATTGCCACTATGGCGGGTGCCGGAGTCAGTTAGGCAGTCTTCGCCGCATGTTTCTTGTTCTAGTACCAAATTTCAGCAGGTGCCGACAGTTGGAACTAGACGATTTTCATTTGATTCTTCTTCATCTAGATCTACCACCTCCTTTATTCCTTCTTCTTCAAAGAGTTAAAATGTTATTGCCCAACTTATCATTCAACATAGAGAAGCTATTTTCTAAGCTACCCATTATTGCTTCAATCTCATTCTTTTTTTTTTCTAAAGTGTCTCTCATCTGGTCCACGATTGAGTTTTCTTCTTGACGAGCTTGTAATATACCTTTCAACAAATCAAAAAAAGCTTGGACACTAGGAGGGTAAGGGATATACACCGGTTTACTCCCTATTTAACTCACATTTGCTGAATTAAGAGGACAAGATTCAACCAAATGATTTGCCACATGAGAAACATAACAAAAGAATACCCGTTGTATTGGTTCACGCCCTCTCTTAGTAAGGCGTACAACCTCCTTTAAAACTTCAATGTGATATGATTCACGCTCGCTCACTTGTCTAGTGGTATACTAATCCTCTAGGCTATACTGCCTAGAATCTTCAACCAAATGCATGATAGTTTTCACTGCCTCTTCATGAGTCTTTATCATAATATTTCGACCACAAGATTTTCACCAATTGACTACATGGAGGTGTAGAATTAGTTAATGCTCAACAAACCATGCAAGGGGAAACTACATAGAACCTTCTTGAACCTCTTGAAATAGCCATAGAGTGATTAGTTCTCTAATATGAGACAATCATGATGGCTGAATTCACGATATTTAGCACACATTAGGAGGAGTTTTGCATGATTAGCCGAGTTGTGATCACCCAAGCCAGAGATGAAAATATTGCATATTCAAGGATTTTTACATACAATTACAAAATAGAAGATTGAAGGTGAAGATGGAGATGCAAAGAGGAGGTATTCCACACACAATTAGTGGAATGCAGCTCACGAGTGAGAAGCATTGCCAGAGAGCAGTCGAAGCCCCACGCCATTACCACGGCGCCCTATGCCCAATAGAGCAACGTAATTTTAGCCTTTGCCCATTTGGAGGATCATTCAGTTGCGAAAATGAAGGAGGATCCCACCAGCCTCAACGGTCGCATCCCGGGAATATCTTTCGATGCCCCGCATTGCCACCATATTTCGGTTATATCCGATTCACCTTTGAATGTTATCTAAGTAGTTAGTTGTTAGGATTCAAAGTTAGATTTGTTTTAGTTTTGTGTGGTAGAATTACATTAAGTTGAGTCCACTATATTTACGAACTAGGATGGCTTGGCTTTGTTTGCATTTGGTAGAATTACATTAAGTTGAGTCCACTATATTAAGATCCTGACAACTAGGATCATCTTCATCAACAAGAGGATTACACACTGTAAACTCCTCCAATCTGTCCATGAAGATCTCCAAGATAATAGATATGGTGTAAAGGCTATCATTACAAGGCACGTTGCAATAGCCTAAGCCATGTGGAATATGTGGAGATCCATTACATCCCATGGATATGTGCGCAACATTGCAAGAGGAGAACCTTGAGATAAAAACGGTTGGGAAATATGGTCCTTCTCGCCCAAGAATGTTCCCATACAACATTTTCGATCCACCAAAGTTGAATAATCAGAATCAAAGATTCGGGAACAAGAGGCTATACCAGCAAAGGCAGTAAGAGCCAAGACCACCAAACAGGGTGGGCGTCCCAACACAGAAGATCTACTACATTCATTGGCTACCAAGCTAGGAGCTCATGTCGATGAGACATACCAGGCAATGGAAGCAAATTGAGACCCAAATAGGTCAAATGATGAAGGTTGTAGAAAAGCTTTAGACAAGAGATTCCGTACATCTATCTTCAAACCCAAAGATAAGTCCTAAAAGAAGCGTCAGTGTTGTGCTTGAAACAGTAGATTTGGGAGAATCCATATCCACAGAAGCTATCACTAGCGAAATCTCCTCGGGAACGCTAAAAATCATGTATGCCATGCCCCATGTCTTTTAAATCGCGACCCATGCCAAGGTTTGTGAGATATTCCCTAAAATGTTACACATGAACATGAAGGATGAAGAAGAACCACCAGAATTATCACCGTGCCACGCGTCGGGAGATTTGTCAAAGGAAGAAGGTTTTAAGCATCTAGAGCTTACATGTGTCGTTTATTTAATACCACACCCCTCAACAAATTATTTCATGCACAAAGTTGAGTGCCCTAGGAGTGCCACTTCAGAAGTGCCCCAATCCATACCTCGCTGCTTTGAAGGCGTATATCAGATATACTATAAGATGGCAACGGATGAGTCTGAAGGAGAAGGTAGAAAAAATAAAGAGAGACTTCAAGAAGGCTCTATTTGTTGAGAGGATGGAGGAAGAGAGGGACAAGAGATCAATGGTAGACAATATGAAGGAAGGACTTCAAGTAAAGTGTGACAATGCATGCACATACTTTATCATGTGCACACTTGGAGTGAAGATCATCAACAAAGACATGCTAGATCTAAGAGCATCAACCAATGTAATAGCCTCCAATATATATGACTCCTTGGGTCTACCACCATTGCGAAGTACCTGTCTGTAAGTACACCTAGCGGATGAAACCTACATCCACCTAAATGGTGTAGTTCGATATGTGTTAGTAAGGGTGAAGTGACTTAGTTTTCCAGCAGACTTATATGTCTTAGAAGTTGCCAGCAATATCAATTCACCTATTATGAAAACCATAGGCATGAACATCAATGTGAAACTTGGAAACTTCACTGTAGAAACTGACATAGAACACGTCAAGATAACTTTTCATGACTTGAACTATCATTCAAAATTCACTGTACTCGGTCACTACATCTGTTCCGAATCATTTAGGACAGATGCATACAGATACGGTGGATTCCTCTACTACCAGCACTAAAAGAAATAAGCACCTAGAGCATGCATGATCATTTATTGATAGTGATAGTAGACATTTAAATAAAACTTATCCTAAAGATACATACCACTATTCATCCTTGCATGAAGAGAACGATATAAAAGCTGAAAATATAAGAAGTCCTGGAATTCATAAACGTTCTAAAAAGAAGAGAAATCATAAAACAAAAACCGAGAACGCGAAGGTACACTGGATGTTAAGAGAATGATCAATAGATGATGAGCTTGAGGATAGTGATTTGTAGTGGCCCTAATCTGTTTAATAAAGATGGCTTATTTCCACGTTGTAGTTTTAATGATGTGCAGTAACAACCAAAGGGAGAGAGGAGACACTGGGATTACACCGAGTATGGGGGAGAGGACTAGAGTTGTTTTGAGAGACTGCCAGTATTGGTTCATCCACGAGATGTATTAATACGCGAGGAATGGAAGCCGGACGAGCCCAGCTAGAGGAATAAGAAGGAGATACGTCAAACCACAACGTAAACTAAGGCACTGATCGGGAGGCAACTCGAGATAGTTAGGTTAGGAGTAGTTTAAGAATTTTGCTAACTTAACCTCGTTTATTTTTTTTATGTGCTAACTTGTAGGCCCAAAGAAGGCGTCCAAGTTCCTATAAGGAAAACTATAGTCCCACCAACGGGGATGCAATACTTAAGAAATAACCAAGGGGAGAAAAATTAAATTAAAATTTCAAAATAGATAGATTTGTGTATTACCTAAAAATTATGCCACTACCCCTATCCAATTATTAAACCATATCTCCTGAATTTCGGCCTCCCATATCTACAAACACTAATCCCCAAAATCTCCGTATTCAGAATCCCAGTTTCCATTCCACGCCGACGCTGTGCCCCGTGGATTAAATCTTGCACCGTACGACTGACAACTTGACGACTTTTTCTTCATCAAATCAACAACCCTACACCACTATCCTTGCATAAACACCATAACCACAAAATCCATAAACATATCCAACCTTCCACCTTTCCAAACCGGTGATTCAGTTGAGTTTACATGAGATCGGATATAATTTCGCATCATTGTGACATCCCTGAGTTTGAAATATCGGAGTTGGATTATTTTACGGGAGGAAGAGACGAGAAAGCTGGTGACGAGCCCCGCGCTGAAGCCACTGCCCCCCCCCCCCCCCCCCCCCCGCCGAATTTTCGCCGCGTCTTGTGCCCGAAGACTTGGAGTTTCCTTTCTCTTTAACAACAGCTTGCGCCGCGACCTGCACCCTCTGTAGCCGCGATCCGTGACACTGTCCTTGGAGTTTTCTGAAGCTAACTTGGTTCAAATCAAGTACCGATCTCTTTCTTTTTACCACGATAAGATGAGCACTAAAATTAGCAGGAGAGAGAAGAAGTGGTCCACTAAGCAGAGATACTTGATTAAGAAGTTGATAGCCATGAAGAAGCTTGTGGTACCAAGTATTGTTCCAAGCTGGCTAGCTTTGACACAAATACACTTCAACGATCCTATTCATGAGCTATTTCACCATGGAGGGTTAGGCAGATTCATGGATGTCGAGAATTCATGTCTTGCATCTTTTTCCATACAAATTTGTCGCTTCCTTTTTCCTATTATTTCAAGTTAATCCAGAAGAGGAAAGGAAGTGACTTCTTGCACATTAGGATATAGTAAATATGAATGCTAGGTTCCAATAGCTTCGTTAAGAGAGAGTCTGGGGGTCATGAATGATCCCACATCAGGATGGTCTTCAATGCAAGCTTCAGTGCCCCTTGATTTTTTGGAGATTAGCCATGCGCTCCGAGTTTCGGGCATGCAATGAGAACAACCACCAAAATAGACATCCACCACTTAGGCTGGCGTGTATGTTGCTAACCACTATCATTTTTTGCCAATCCAATGTCAACCAGCTATCACAGAACGATTGGTGTTACACCTGGTTCTTGATGTCGCAGGTTGAGTCTTACTCTTTGCTTTTCAAGAGCTTAAAGCAAGTGAAGGACCTAGAGAGAGTTCAAGTGCGTCATAAAGGAACGATTTTGGATTCCATTGCTGCACTCCGTGAGATTTCCTTGCAGATGGAGGAGAAAGAAATTGAACCAAACCCATATAATTTGGATCAACTAAAGAGATATGGCCTCACCATGGTGAATGAAAAAGACATGTATTGTCTCTCTTACACTTCTAAGTGCCATCAGGTCTTTCTTCCAAGAGAATTTACATTAGGAACATCTGTCAGCGACTAATATATCCCATCGATCATGGCAAACTTCAGAAGCACACGTGTTAGACAATGCAGAGAGTACGAATGAAGAAGGTACAACTAGAGTTCAACCACATCCACACATGGAAAGGAGTGTTGCGAATCAACTATTGACCGATGATTGACCACATATAGGGATGCATCATTTTTAGGAGCTCATTAAGGCATTAATGGCATGCCAGGACATACTTGAGAAGACCATGATACAACTACACCCAAGAGACACATAATAATTTGGGATAAGCTTCACATACAACAGTTGGCGCTATGGTGTACCCATTTTCCCAGCATAGTGAAGTATGTTTATTGCGTGTTTGATGTGGGAGCATCAAGGGAATCAAGGAGAGAATGATTCGAATATGAAGATGATCCAGACCTTAGCTTAATGTTGAATTTAATATGTTTAATACGTGTTTTATGTGTGTTTGTTTGGAGTTGGTTCACCATGTTTTAGAGTCAGTTCACTTTCTTTCTTAAGTTACTTTCACTTAAGGTTTATTACTTAATTGTTCGGTTCACTCTTGGACTACTTAAGGGCCAATTTTATTTGTAAAAACATTGAATGAGATTGAGAAAACATGTTGTTTTGTTTCTATTTGGTGTCTTCCCTTTCATCCTCTCCAATGGAGAGATGGAGAGATGAATTGTAGGTTACGGTGTGATTTGGCTCTTGATTTTAGGATGAACGGGTCTTGCAACTTGGGTGGTCTTGGTTCTTGTTCAATCAGGTTCAACTAGTCGAGTCATCGATTGCCGGGTTCTTTGTCAGTCTATCCATCATTTATAGGCGAAAGGGTTGTGTTCAGGTGGTTTCAGTTCTTGGTCAAATGGATCAATGGGTTGGACCATGGTGCATAGTTTGTTCGCTTTCAATCATTTCCCTTTCTAGGTCTTGTTGTTTCATTGAGTGATTGAGTCATTTTGAGAGTCATAAACACATTAACACATAAATTCCATTGTTTGGTTGTTCATCATCAAATTCACTACAATTGAAGATCGTTGGTGCTAGATCGGGCTCATACGAGGCCATTCCCGTATCAGTGTTAGAGCATATCCTTACTGATAATTGTAGTTATTTTTGTGAATTTCTTAGTTATTAAGAAAGACACATGAAATAAGAAAAGAAAGAAAAATATGCATGGAGGCACAAAATTTTATCATCACTTTTTCGTTTCCACATCAATTTCACAGTTCATTTTTTCCGCTTTCAATTTCCATATCTAACATCGTCACCTTTCTTGGTTAACATCTATTCTAGCACCGACAAAGTCCCACATTTTTTCATTATCCATGTCGCCAGATCTGAAGTTCTCAATCTTTATCTCGGTCTCACACCATCACTCACCCTTTTTTCACAGTTCGAAGAGAGCGGACACTTTCATCCTAAGCACGTGGTGTGTGCTCCTTGAGTATTGGAGATGACATGCCCACATACGTTGATTCATGGTCCACACATTTCCTGACGTGCCTCGTTCCCACTAGCGTAATGCCCCACATAATTTATTCCGCGACCCCCGCCCATCACACTAGTGACTCGGTCTATCTATGACATCAAACTTTGATAAATCCTTCAGCTAATGGTTTGATTATGCTTCTCTTATCCCTTATTCTAGATTTATACATCTAGCTTCTCTTTTTCTTTTCTTTTGGGATCCGATATCTGCATTGAGGACAATGCAAAAGTAAATTAGGGGGGGGGGGGGGAGAACTAGTTCATCACTTGTACATTTTTCATAAGTTTTTTGTAATTTTATTGAGTAACCAGTTTTTAATTCATAATTAGGACCATTTTTTTTTACAATATGAAGTTATTGAATTTGTACATATTGCATATGTTTCAGAAAAGAAAACAAAAAAATGAAAAATTCACAAAATAAAAAGGCAAAAAAAAAAGGATGATTCAAAAACCCTACAGGGTGATACATGTAAAAAAGTATGTAACTTGGACCAGTATAGACTGGGGCAATATGAGGTTATGAGAAATGTCAGATTATTTGAGCCTAAAAGAAGAGGAGTGACTAGGTGAAATCATGAAAAGGTGCCTAGGAAAAATGAGACAAAAGAGTTATTATTAGGATTCTTCATTTTGGTGAGGTGACATAAGGAGAGGACCCAGAAGCAGAAGTTCTGGATTTTTCACTCAAGAGAACAAAGAGATAATGGCTTTGGAGTTATTACCTTTTCACATCCATTTTAGTTTTGGTTTAGCCTAGAGGATCACAATGACTAGTTGTTGGAGATCATGGAGTCGAGTTCATTTGTACTTACTGGAGACGTTCAGAGTACACGAAGAGAGTCGAGATCTTGTTTACTCGGGACAAGTAAAGGTCTAAGTATGAGGGGATTTGATATAATCCAATAATGATGGCTCAGTTCATGAAACTTAACACACATCTCAAGGAGTTTTCTACAAGGTTAGCTAAGTTGTGTTCACCCAAGCCAGAGAGAAGCAAATTACATATTCAAGGGTTTTTAAACACAATTACAGAAGAGAAGATTCAAGAAGAACATAGAGCTGCAAAGAGGAGGTATTCTACACACACTTAGTGTAAATGCAACTCACGAGAGAGAAGAATCAATAGAGACCAGACCGTTCCCCGCGCCTTAAGTTCTGTACCCCTCACCCAAGGGACCAACATAGTTTCGTCCTTGGCCTACGTGGAGGATCATACTATTTTAAAGACAAAGGAGGATCCCGTGGCCCGTGGAATATCTGCCGCGCCCGTCGTAGCCACAATATCTCGAGATTTTCTATTCAGATTCGGAAGATTGTCTAAGTAGTTAGTTGTTAGGATACCTAAGTTAGATTTGTTTTAATTTTTGTCTAGTAGAATTGTTGTCCCCTATATAAGGATGTATTCACCCTATGAACCAGGTTGGCTTCAATTTTTTTTTCTTTGGTTTGTTTTGTTATTTCTTTGTATTTCATAGTTAGCATGAGGAGCTAAGATCTACAACTTTGTTTCCTTTTCTATGAAGTTTATAACTGAAGTTTCTGTTTAATAAGTATTCTTCTATTCAATGTTAGTTTGTACTATGTTGATGCGACTACTTAAATGTTCTTAATTTCACTGCTTTGTATTACTAGATTAGCTTGACAACCAAAATATCATGGTTACTAGCTTAAACTCTTAATATGAAAACACTTTAAGTTATTTCTAGTCTGGTTGCGGTTATTTATTAAAGGAGGAAGTAATCCACTTAGTGGAAATTCATAGACACACCTACTAGCTCGTCTTAGTTTTTGAGATTCGTAGACACCGGTGCGCTTAGCTTGTCTCAAACACTAATATTTTTAGACTCTTGGTGACATTTCATTTGAACTATGTCTATCCTAGGTATCAAACACGTTTTACAGGGATCTAGTAAGTGAAGGTAGAACGTGGATATTTATTTTAGTTGATCAGATAACATAGGAATTAACATAAATATGTGGCAAAGAATTTGATGATTTGAACTGGAATTAATATTATAAATGGATTAGTAAAGAGGAACAACCATCCTAAAACAATAATCACAAACATCTTTCAAACATGTTTTAAGTTAATTACTATAAAACCCTAAGTTGCAATAATAAAATATCTTTCTCTGTGGATTCAACCCTTGCTTGTCATTTACTTGTGTAACTGGTTGCTTGAAAAAATAAAGTAATCTTGACAGTGTGTAACAACAAGTCATGAGCCTTTTGCTCAATATTGCAAATCATCTTTTCGACGCACATGATAACTTCCTCAATGCTACGTAGGTGGTAGCTCGTCTTGGAAATTAATCAAAGAGAATTGATAGCAGAATTTCAATAAATAGAGAGTAAAAAGACTCACATCTATAAATAAACTAAGAAATTCAAGATCAAACTAAGAATAAGAGTGCTTAGTTCATATTCATCTCAAAAACAACGTAGAAACTAGGGCTAGAGAAAGAACTAACTCTAGTTATTGGAAAAAGAGAGAGAGAGAGAGATTACTTTCTCCCTTTCTATACCTAACCTACTTCCTAACAAAATCCATTAAAATCTATCTAAAAAGAATCCAAAGAAAACTAATAAAACAAATACAAAAACTCATTCTCAGCTAACTAACTGAGGAGTACCAGCTGGCGTCGAAGAGGCATCTGCAGACTTTGAAATGGTTGTATTGCACATCTTCTGTCTACGCATTCTAGCGGGCGCTGAAGAGACCAAGGTGAGCGCCACCACTTGCAAACTTATATTACTCTTCGCTTCAACTCCTGGCTATGGTCATGATCTCTCCTTGAATCTTTAAAGCCTTCGAAAAACCACTAATTCACTTGATCTTGCACATCTCATGTAGATCCATAAATGTATCCAAATGTGCGTTAATGTAGATCGTATATCACCAAAATAATGTCAAATTCTTGTACCATACACACATCATAGACGTGCCTATCAATCCATCTCTACTAAGCTCCTAGACACCCAACAAGAGAAGCTCATAGCTGCACTTAAGGTGCACACAAAAGCTTTAGGTTGGAAAATCACAGATATCAAAGGAGTTAGCCCTCGGACATGTATGCACCAAATTCTTCTAGAAGAAGGATCTATTATGTCAAGGCAACCATAGAGGCAATTGAATCCACCAACGATGGAGGTGGTAAAGAAGGAGGTGCTTAAACTTCTAGAAGCTGACATGATTTATCATGTTTCCGACAATGAGAGGGTTAGCCCAACACAAGTAGTCCCGAATAAAGGAAGGATTATTGTATTAGAAAATCAATATGGAGAATTTGTCCCCACTAGAATTGTCACCAATTTTAGGATTTGTAAAGATTATCGCAAGCTGAACGCAATAACTCGTAAGGATTACTTT
Source organism: Phyllobates terribilis (assembly GCF_046119375.1). NCBI lineage: Eukaryota > Metazoa > Chordata > Amphibia > Anura > Dendrobatidae > Phyllobates > Phyllobates terribilis. The sequence goes on from NW_027367015.1 coordinate 29,690, forward strand.
CCTCCACCTTTCATAGACCAGATGCTCGAACGACTAGTTGGCCGTTCCTACTAATTCTTCTTAGACGGCCATTCAGGATACTTCCAAGTGGCTATAACACCAAAAGATCAAGAGAAAATGAGGTTCACTTGCCTATTTGGCATGTTTGCATACCGTAGAATGCCTTTCAGAATTTGTAATGCACTTGGTACTTTCCAACTGTGTATGTTTAGTATATTCTCTGAGCACATAGAAAACTTTATCGAAGTATTTATGGATGAATTTACTGTTCATGCGGATAGTGTTGATAACCGTCTATGACACTTGACACTTGTTCTTAAGAGATGGATAAAAAATAATCTAGTTCTTAACTATGAGAAGTGTCATTTTATTGAAGAACAAGGTGTATTCCTTGTCCATAGGGCGATAAGATAATGATTAAAGTAATTGAGACTCTTCCTTATACTACTAATGTTCTTGAAGTGCATTTAGGCCATGCAGGTTTGTACCGTAGGTTTATCAAAGACTTTTCAACGATCTCATCACCCTTCTTCTAACTACTGAAGAAGGAGGTAAATTTAGAGAAGAGAAAAGATTGAAAGAAGGCATTTTACATGCTAAAAGAACGGTTGCTGAGCACTGCGATCATAAAAGCACCCGACTGGTCTAGACCATTCAAGATTATGTGTGATGCAAGTCACTATGTGTTGGTTTGAGCTAGAGTGTGTGACTAGCTAGCTCAATAATTCCACTTGTTTTTATGATGATAAATATAAGTATTTGATGCCCATTGTGTGTGATAAGATTTCCAGGAATAGCTCGAGGAGTTAGGAGAGTAGCTTTGACACAAGCGGACTAGCTGAGTCCATGTGGAGACTAGCTCTAGGCCTAGTGGGGAATGTGAGTCTCGTCAAGGCATAGTGAAGTAGTAAAGAGAAGAATAAAGGGCCCAAGAGAAGAGTTCTGAAGAATGAAGGACTAGCTGAAATGACGGAGTGTCGATGCGAGAGCTAGTGGATCGCGCTTCAAACTCAGAGAGAGTGTACATGCAATCAAGTGCAAAAACAAGAGTCTACAGAGGAATCCTACACTAGCGCATAGAGATTTCGGGTCAGTAAAGACAAGTTCGTGAATCTAAGGATATGGGAAGAGGGGATTTCTACCTATGGATAGTGAAGGGCGAGCTTCGCCAAGCTGGACGAATGAAGGAAGCGCTAAGGTATGGAGAGGATCACCAACGTGGACAAAACTGTTACTCAAGTGAAGAAGCACAAAGTGCATGGAGCCGTTGATGCTTTCCAGAGGTAGAAAGATCACACGGATTGCCAGCGTGGACTTCTTCATTTCCATAGATTATAGTTTCTCGGGAGGATAAGTTTAGGAATACTATAAATATATGCAATAGGTGATGTTAGGCACATGAGGTGAGAGAAAAGCCAAGAGAGATAAAGCTTTAGGAGAGAAAGCTAGAGAGCTGAGTGCTTAGGAAAACATCACTTGCTGAGAGGAGATAGAAAGAGCGAGTCTAACAGAGGTGATAGCTAGAGGAAAGCTACTTTGTTCTGAGGTCGCTTGAAGTTAGCAATTGTCCTGAATCACCTTGAGAGTTGAGAAGATTGCTTGTACGGTGTTCAACGTCAGATTGTATTGAGAGAGAGTTTTACTAAATGATTGTAATTACTCTTTATTAATGTAATAAATAGTAGTGAGTTTTATCCCGAGCTTAGTAGAAGCATAAGGTTCTCACCTTGGGAAAATCCTTGCATTTGAGCTGAACTTATTTACTAATATTTCTAAGTTCAAGTATTGTAGGTAATCTCCCCTTCCGCAACTCTAACAAACTAGCTAACTAGCTTGTTGTGTTTAACTTATAGATTAGACTAGCTTAAACTTGTTTTCAACTTCTATATCTTTTAAACACTTAAGTGATTCGATCAAGCTACTCTTCTACAAGAGATACTCGATGCGATCCTATCTAGTAAACCTAAAATAAGTATTAGAGCTCATGGTTGTTCAGATGCACTGATTTTATAGCTGTTTCTCACTGTCTTATTTGAATCATGGAGAAAAAGGAAATTTCCATTGTTATGAGATTATTCATGAAATTATCCAATGAACAAGGCAATTTTAAAACTGCTGAACAACCGACAAAACTTTGGAATACTGCCAATTGTGTTCAATATTCAGATTCAGACCCAAGCTCCACCTCAGACTCAGTGTGTTTCAATTGCCTATGTCATGGGCATACGACCAAGGATTGCACAGAGGCTAAAACGCCATCTAAAAAGGTCTTATGGGGAGATTAAGATGATGAACCAAACTGTTAAGTAACAAAAGTTATTTGTCGAATAGCCACCAAAGATTCTGGAAATGGAAGAAGACATCGAGGTAAGTTGTCTCATCTTCGAACTCCTTTCAAAGAAAAACATTGTTGAGCTCTTAAATGAATTTGTCTTTGATCATAAAGTTCTTGGCGCTGAAACAAAATCTCAACAAGAGGAACTTGATGGTCTAATGGAACAAATAGTTGAGTTAAATAAACAATTGTCTAGGAAGACCGACCTTCTTACAGAATTCAGTGAGCTTTGTATAGGAAAAGTTTAGCTTTTGTCCAAAGCACTAACTCAACTATCACGGACATGATTGATGAAATTCTAACTAAGCTAGATAATCTTGTTGCGTTTGTGGAAGCCAAAACTGTTAAACAAACAGTTTTCGTGATGCAAGACTGGGGTTAGGTTTCAACAATCATGACTCGTCCAATTCAGACCCTTCTCTATCTAGAGAGCTACATGATAAAATCATTAAGCTAGACAAGGAACTTCATTCTTGCAAAGCTGAAAACTCATACTTATAAAGCAAAGTGATTTTTCTAGAGAAGAGTCTAGCTTAGGAAAAACAACGATTTCATGGTGAGAAAGCGCACAACATGTATATTAAACAAGCACAATCTCATCCGAACACTCTACCTTCTAGCATTACACGACGAGAACCATTTTCCTTGAAAAAGGAAAATATGGGTATATTAGATATAACCATTATTTCACTTTCTGCGGAAACAATGGTCACTCAAGGCATGAGTGTGAGAGTTTAAAAGCGCTTGAGAAAAACCCCTACAAGTCTGTTAAGAATAAATCTAAGGGCAAGCTCAATCAAGTGAGTCTTGAGAAAGACTATCTTGACCAAAGGGAGTCATCTAAGACTTTTCTTGTGCATATTAGGCCCTCAAAAGCCAAGAACGAACAAGCTAAAGCACAACGAGGAATGCCTTTCTATGTTAAACCTCACCAAGTGCTAGATCTTAACGATGACATCTATTATGAGTGAGTTCCTAGAACCGTGAAGATGAAAGTTCTACCTTACTGTTCTGGAAGCGTGAGTGCTAACTGTCCCACAAAGTCAAAGCTTCACTGGGAACAAAAAGCTTGATCTTATCTTGCACGTTGAAATGCAGAGAAGAAGCTACAATGTCAGAACTAAAGCTACTCTCGTTTCACAAATAAGGAGGAGCTTTTCTATCTCCTTCAGGGCTAAAACGAAGAAATCAAGCGTGCTTCAATAACTAATAGACATCTCTTTCACTCTTATCTTACATGAGGTGTACTTATATGTGGTAAAGTATCGCTTTATTCAAAGAGAGTCTCATTCATGGAACAACTACATATATTATTTCAATCGAGACTCAGATATGTTCAAGCGAGTCTCTGGAGACTTCAAGCGAATCTTTATTCAACTCGCTGAACTATATCTAATACTTTTAGAAGTGAAAAACTGCAACAACATATCTTTTCTAAGACGCTTTGCATGGATATCTTTATACACCTAAGGCTTCTGCTATTTTTTCTATCTTATCTTATTAGATGAAGCAAGATATGTGCTGTAAGTTTCTCCCATACTTTGACTATGAATCACGCAGTTTAATTATACTTTGGAAACATTAGTTGGATTGTGCTTCTTGCTTGATTTCTTTTCTTGTATCATCTATTTCACAAGCCAGTCTAGCTAAGGTAGTATATTCCATTAAAGCTATTGATTATAATCTTAGCCAATTGCATGCTCTTCTTATACCACAAATAGAGAATGGTGATCATCTTATTTCCATATTACAAGCCTTAAGAAATGATCCATTCCTATGGTGTCCCTTGCCTAAAATTAATGTAACACTTCCTTATTCCCTTGATAAACTCCATAATATGAAGTATTCATTTTTGTATAAAAAAAATTACCCTCTATAAGCACATACTTTATATTCATTATATGCTGAGTGTGAGTGTGTTATGTCCCTACTTAAGAACTGTGCATTTCCCTGTTACTATTTTACATGCTTAAATGATACAATGGGTGCATATATCACTTGCTTTACACTCCTTGCATGATCAAGCATTTGTGTGAGAGTAGTTGAAGAAGTAATCTGTGTTGCTATTGGGGTTTGTTTAACTGTCAAGTTTTCTTAATGAGGAAGGTAATTTTTGTGGCTCAGAGAAAGTGAAGTCTCAAGTAGCCCAGTGATCCAGTATAAATGGATTCAACAAGGCTACATGGCTTAGTGATCCAGTATAAATGGATTCAGAAAAACCACACCTAGACTTCACAGCGCATCATACCAGCTGCCAGTGCGTCTCTCCTAGCCGTTATAACGTGTTTATTTACAGTGCCACATGTCTTTAAGAAAAGCACTTCTCAGAAAAGGTATTTGCATGTAGCTGTTGTATCGCTTCAAAGAATCTAGCTGTTATGTGGGTTTTACATACTTATGTAAAATTCAATAACTAGAAAGCTAGTGTGTAGGGTCGAATCCAGTGATTCTAATATTGGAATGAATCACTGCTGGATAAGATAGAGTAGCTTGGATTGGCTAACATGTATAAAATAGTAGCTCAATCAACCAACTTTAATGTTTTAAAGATGTGGAAGTTGAAAACACATGAGAGCTAGTTTAATCTCCAAAGTAAACACATCAATATATTAAGCGAGTGTGTTAGAGTTGCAGAATGGGAGATTAGCCACAACAATTGAACTTAGAATTGTTATATAGTCAATTCGGCTCATTATGCACATATTTTCCCCAAGGTGAGAACCCTAGGCTTCTACCAAGCCCAGGATAAAACTCACCACTAATCAGATTATATTAATTAAGAGAAACTACAACACTAGTAACTCTCTCACTCAATACAATCTGCGCTCAACACAATACAAATAATCCTTTATGCTCCCAAGGTGTGTAGACGAAATCTCTAACGTCACGGGACCTTGTCTAAGAGTAGCTTTCCTCTAGCTACGACACTACCAATTCGCTTCTTGCTATCACCTCTCAGCAAGTAAGGTTTACCCTAAACACCCAACTGTACTCTCTTTCTCTCTAAAGTTTTTAATACCTCTTGTGTTTCTCTCTAAGTTGTTGTCTCATCTCAACTCTAGAGTTCGTGCACTAATAATCACCTATTGCACGTATTTATAGAATTCCTAAACTTATCCTCCTAGTAAAGAAAAACCTATAACAGAATGCAATGAAGAATGACACAATAGCAATCCGTGTGATCGTTCCGTCCATGAAACACCACTTGATTCCACACACTTTGTTCTTCTCTTGAGCAACAACTTTTTCCACGTTAGTAATCCCCTCCACACCACTTGCGCACAACTAATTCGTCCAGCTTGGAGATCCCCGTTCATCACTATCCATAGGTAGAAACACATTGTCCTATCCTTAGCTTTTCGGACATCCCTTCACTGTGCCCGAATCTTCTACGCGCTGGTGTAGGATTCCACCGTAGGACACTCTTCTCGTACTTAATCACTTGTACACTTCACTATGAGTTTGAAGCTCGATCCACTAGCCCGCAGTGAGTCTCTTCGCTCAGCTAGTCCTTCGTTCTTCACAACTCATCACCTGGACTTTTGTTTTCTTCGTTCTTTATTTCTTCAACACTGCCTTGGCGAGACTCGCTTTCGCCGCTAGGCTCAAAGCTAGTCTGTAGCTTGTCCTCTTGTGTCAAAGCCACTCTCCTAACTCCTCGAGCTATTCCTGGAAAGCTTATCACACACAATGGACATCAGATGCTATGTTTATCCTCATCAAAATAAGAAAAACGTTTAAGCTACTCACGCTTAAACTAACAATTTCCCCCTTTTTGATGACGACAAATACTTAAACAGTGTAAGCACAACATTTTTCACATCATACTCAGTTAAGCTTAACATATGAAATGAGGTTAATCAAATACTTTCAGATTGAACAAATTAGCTCAATATCTTGCAAAAACCACTTAGCAAGTCTGCCTTTGTTACCCTTAGACCATGCTGGTCTAAATTCTTCCCAATTAGCTGAAATGATATGTACCTGTTTTACTTCCCCCTTTTGACATCTTCAAATATTCCAGATTATTCATGAAAAGAGAACTAATAGTGGGAAACAAGAAAGGTGTAACCATGTAGAACAACGCAAGTCAAGTCATTTAGCACATCAAGTCATTTAGCACAAAATAGAAAGGTGTAACCATGTAGAACAACGCAAGTTTATATAAACAAGAAAGCATACTGTCATAGAAAAATAAGACCTTACACCTTTATAGATGGGAAGTTCTTAATGGATTACTAGTTAAGCATTTATTAGGGAAAAACAACACAAGGAAGTGCAAATAAAACACAAGCAGTGACATCCTAAGCATCACGCTGACGAGCAAGAGACACTAAAGTCTGAAAAATAGTTGCGTGTTGCTCATGACGCTCGGTCATCAACTGAATTTGTGTTAAAATCTCGACGAGTCACTTCTCAACGATTGCAGAAAGACTATGAATAGCTGAAACCATTTAAGATTGAGATTTACTGGCAGCGATTGTAGGGCCTTCCTTAGACCGGGTCTGAGAAGAACTGGCTACTGGCGGGAGTGACTTTGGAGGCCTAGAGACGAGCTCGATTACCTTTTCCATGGTAAGCACATCATTAAATTTGGTCTCAAATATTGGCTTGTAAAGACCTTCAACTTTCAACATGCTAGTGATAATGTGATGGAAAGGTAAGGGGCTACTGTTATGAGCTCTACTGACAACTACGTGGGAGAACATGAGCTGGGCAGTGTTGATTAGCTCACCATTCAAACGCTGAGCCATAATGCAGCAATGAAAGATGGTCACAAGGTCGAGATTGGTGTTGTGAGGCGTGGTATTCTAGATAATGACGTGATGGAGGAGTCGCTTTGACGCTAAGAGGTGATCAGTCTTCAACGTTGTGGGCACGTTCTTTCCAATACTGCCTCTTTCGTCGATGTGGAGCCGGAAGGATAATTCTTTTTATACAAGCGACCAAATCCCACCAAAGAGCCACCAGGACAAGGCTCTTGACCTATAGCCTTTGCCAAGTCTTTCACTTTGAAACTCTCTTCAGCATTGTTCATCCATACGAAGTTAATTGTAGATGGTTCATCAGAAGAAGAAGAGGAGCTGGAAAAGCGAGAGTAAAATTGTCTAAAAAGATCAAGATCTGCTTTACTAACCTCTATTTCGAGCTTATCCCAGTTTTGCATCTTGAGCATGTAGAGAAACTTGTCCGAACCATATGAATCCTCTATAGCTTTCAGAATTTTCGGAGGCACTATCAGGGGAGCGAGTATGTCTCGCTTGGTGATGCCAACAGGAAGAGAAGGGAAATCTGTATGAACTGCCTTGGGATCTATTTTAGCCTTCTTCTTTCCTTTAGGCTTAACCTATTTCTTTACCTGCTTAGGAGAGGTTGACTCTGCACTTTCCTCTTCAGACAATAATTCTTCTTCCTCTATATCGATTAGCTTGCGTTTCCCAGCTGCTTTAGACGTGCTTTAGTGTCCTCGAATAACTTGTGTTGTGTTGGCGCAAATTCCTCTTCATCCTCATCTTGGAATGAAGCAGCATGAGAGATAGGCTTGGAGGAAGAAGTAATTAAAACCTATTCAGTTTTACCAGTCTTCGCCCGAGTAGTAAAGACTTCCGGTTCAACGTTCGCCACGTCTGTCATTACCTTGGGGACGACAGAAGCCACTGGATCTGCAATAGGTACTATATCTTTACCTATTGAAGCAATTTGGCCTTTAGCGAGCTCAGGGATCTTAGTATTAGGAGCTGCTGGAGAGTCTGTCAAAGGAGGTGACGTAGATCCAGACACTGGTACCTTCGGCATAGTTGGCGATGCTATAGATGGCAAAGCAGTCAAGTTGCACCGCTTAACATTCTCCTCTAGATCGTCTCTTCTGTTGTGGTAAAGCTCTTCAAGGAGCTATTCTTTGGAGAGATTGGCAAGGGACGCTTGTCTGCCATTCTTATTTTGTGTAGCTTGAGGTTTTTAGGAATTTAGGCTTTTTGAGGAGATAATAATGTGAGAGCAAGTGTAGCAAGGGAGAGCAAAGGTGCAGCGTATGGTGATAATTTTGAGCACAAAGAGGAGGGAAATAATGAACACGGTAAAGATGATCATGAATGCATACTCATGTTTATATAGTGGAGCGCTTCATTCCTCTTTAAGAATTCATCACCAAATCAATCGCTGTAAACTCGCAACGGCTAACTCTCAACGGATAGATGTGCAACGGCCCTATTTCAACAGCCACAATCTCTGAAGAAGCTGAACGGATACACGCAGACAAGCTTTTCTGAGCAATACTCTAGAAATTGACACATGGAGATGGGTTGTGAAGTCTAAGTGTGGCTTTTTTGAATCCATTTATACTAGATCACTGAGCCACGTAGCCTTTCTGAATCTATTTTTACTAGATCATTGGGCTACTTATCTAGACTTTACTTTTTAGAGACGGACTAGATTACCTTCCTGATTAAGCAATCTTTGTCGTTAAGCAAACCCAAAAGAGATTGTGAATGTTTCTGAAGAGACTCTTGCACAAGCACTTGATCATGCTTGGGATTGTAAAGCAAATGTATATATGCACCCAATGTATCATTTAAGCACGTAAAAGATTAATGTGAAATGCACATTTCATAATTAGGGACATAACACACTCACACTCAGCATATGATGAATATATAACGTATGTTCATAAGAGGGATACTAGCTTTTACACAGAAATGAATACTTCCTATTGTGGAGTTTATCAAGGAATTAAGGAAGAGTTACATTAATGTTAGGCAAGGGACACCGTAGGAATGGATCATTTATTAGGTATGTAATAAGGTAAGAAGACGATTACCATTCTCTATTCTTAGGCATGTAATAAGGTAAGAAGATGATTACCATTCTCTATTTGTGGCAAATAAGAAGAGCATGCAGTTTTCTAAGACTATAAAGAATAGCTTTCATACAATATATTAACTTATCTAGATTAACTTGTGAAAAGATAAGTTTGAAAGTCAAGTAAGCAAGCAACACAATCCAACTAAAGTTCCCAGAGTAGAATTAAAAAAGCATAATTAATAGTCAAAGTATGGGACAAACTCACAATGCATCTTTGGTTTTAGCTAATATAGTGAGAAACAAGTCCCTCTGAATCTTAAGGCGTTTAAAGATTTCCATGCAAAGCGCCTTAGAGAGATAGATTGTTGTTTCCCTCTTCTAGAAGTATTTGTTCTAGTTCAGCGAGCTGAATAATATAATCACTTGAAGTCTTTAGAGACTCGCTTGAACTATTTGAGTCTCGCTTTGAAATAATGAATGTCGCTTAATAACCGAGTGAGACTTGCTTTGAATAAAGCTAATACTATACCGTACGATGTACACGTCCTGTAAGATATGAATGAAGAGATGTGTATTAATCATTGAAGCGCACTTGATTTCTTCAATTGAGTCCTGAAAGAGATAGAGAACTCCTCCTTGTTTGTGAAATGAGAGTATCTTAAGATATGATGTTGTGCCTTTTACTCTGCATTCCATCCTATAAGATAAGATCAATCTTTGGATACCCAATGAAGCTTTAAATTTATAGGGTGATTAGCACCAGCGACTCCAGAATTGGAAGGTAGAGCGTTCATCTTCACAGCTTTGCGAACTCGCACATAATAGATTTCATCGTTAAGATCTAAACTTGGAAGCTAACACTTGTTGTGCTTTAGCTTGTACGTACTAGGCTTTTGAGAGCCTAGTACGTACAAGCTGAGTCTTAGATGATTCGCTCTGGTCAAGCTTGTCTTTCGCAAGACTCGCTTGATTGAGCTGACCCTTGGATCTAGTCTTAATAGACTTGTAGGGCCTTTGTTTACGCGCTTTTAAACACTCACACTCATGCTTTCAGTGACCATTGTTTCCGCAAAAAGTGCAATAATGATTATATTGAATATAACCATATTTTCCTTTACCAGGGCAAAATGGTTCTCGTCGTGTATGAGGCTAAGTGTTCGGAGGATATTGCGCTTGTTTGATATACATGCTATGCGCTTTCTCTCCGTGAATGGTTAGAGCATGTATATTAAACAAGCGCATAGCATGTATAACAAACAAGCACAATATCCTCCGAACACTTAGCCTCCTACACGACGAGAACCATTTTGCCCTGGTAAAGGAAAATATGGCCATTTGCTTTGTAAGTATGAGTTTTAGGCTCTACAAGAGTGAAGTTCTTTGTCTAGATTAATGATTTTATCCTGTAGCTCGCTAGATAGAGAAAGCCATGAGTTGGACGAATCATTATTATTGAAACCTAACCTTGGTCTAGCTTTCACGAAAACTGTTTGATTGATAGTTTTAGCTTCCACAGACGTAGCTATATAATTTAGCTTGGTTAAAACTTCATTAATCATGTTTTTAATAGTTGAGTTAATGCTTTGGACATAAGCTAAACCATTTCCATTACAAAGCTCGCAAAATTTGGTAAGAATGGATAGATTTGTAGACAATTGTTCATTTAACTCAACCACTTGTTCTCTTGGATCGCAAAGTTCTGCTTGTTGAGATATATCTTTAGCACAAACAACTTCATGATCCAAGACCAACTCACTTAAGAGCTCAACAAGAGTTTTCTTATGAAGGAGCTCAAAGTCTAGAGAGTCTACCTTAATGCCTTCCTCAACTTCGGATTCTTTGGTGGCTATTAGACAAGTATCTTTCGTTACTTGGAAATTTTGTTCATCGTCCGAATCTCCCCATAAGACCTTCTTGGTTAGAGACTTTGCCTTCATGCACTCCTTGGTAGTATGCTCATAACATAAGCAATTGAAGCACACTAAGTCAGAGTTAGAGCTTGAACTTGAATCTGGATATAGAACACCATTGGCTATGTCACAAAATCTTACCGGTTGTTCTTTGGTTTTGAAATTGCCTTGTTCCTTGAATATTTTTCTGAGTAACCTTATAGAAAGAGCAATTTTCCTGTTCTCCATGATTAAAAAAGAGATAGATATATATAACAATCAACACATGCGAGCAATCTGAGCTCTGATACCAATTTTGGATTTTACACACTTATGTATAATTCAATACATAAGTAGCTAGAAAGCTAGTGTGTAAGGATCGAATCCAACGAGTCTAATATAGGAATGAATCACTGCTGGATAAAATAGAGTAGCTTGGATCAGCTAACACTTATAAAAGAGTAGCTCGATCAACCAGCTTTAGTGTTTTAAAGATGAGGAAGTTGAAAACACTTGAAAGCTAGTCTAATCTCCAAACACACAACAAGCTATTAACCAAGTGTGTTAGAGTTACGGGAAGGGAGATTAGCCACAAGAATTGAACTTAGAATTGTCACATAGTAAGTTCGGATCAATATGCACAGATTTCCCCCAAGGTGAGAACCCTAGGATTCTACCAAGCCCAGGATAAAACTCACCACTAATTAGATTATATTAATGAAGAGAAATTACAACACTCGTAACTCTCTCACTCAATACAATATGTGTTTAGCTCAATACAAGTAATCCTTTCTGCTCTCAAGGTGTGTAAACGAACTCTATAACCTCACGCGACCTTGGCTAAGAGTAGCTTTCCTCTAGCTATTACTCTTACCAATTTTCTTTTTGCTATCTCCTCTCAACAAGTGAGGTTTAACCTAAACACTCAGCTGTACTCACTTTCTCTCTAAAGTTTTTTAGACCTCTTGTGTTTCTCTATGAGTTTCTCTCTCATCTCAGCTCTAGAGTTTGTGCACTAACAATCACCTATTGCACCTATTTATAAAATTCCTAAACTTATCCGCCAAGTAAAGAAAAACCTATAACAGAATGCAATGAAGAATGGCAAGCTGACAATCCGTGTGATTGTTTTTGGTCTCTAAGACACCAATTGATTGCATGCACTTTGGTCTTCTCTTGAGCAACAACTTTGTCCACATTGGCAATCCTCTCCACACCACTTGCGCACCTCTAATTCGTCCAGATTGGCGATCCCCGTTCATCACTATCCATAGATACAAACACATTCTCCTATCCTTAGATTCTCGGCCTGTCCTTCGCTGCACCTGAGTCTTCTACGTGCTGGTGTAGGATTCCACTATAGGACACTCTTCTCGTACTTGATTACATGTACACTTCACTATGAGTTTGAAGCTCGATCTGCTAGCTCGCAGAGACTCTCTTCACTCAGCTAGTCCTTCGTTCTTCACAAATCATCACCTAGGCTTTTGATTTCTTTGTTCTTTATTTCTTCAACACAGCCTTGGTGAGACTGCCTTTCCTTGCGAGGCTCAAATCTATTCTCTAGCTTGCTCGCTTATGTCAAAGCTACTCTCCTAACTACTCAAAATTTTATGTTATATCGTCACCAAAATAAGCAAAAATGTTTAAACTACTCAAGCTTAAACTAACACGTTGAAGTAGAGTCGTTGTAGAGATAGATCCATTGCAGAGCTGGCCGTTGCAAGAATCAAACCATTGTACTATATATACATAGGGTATGCATTCATTTAACTCAACTACTTGTTCTCTTGGATCGCAAAGTTCTTCTTGTTGAGATCTATCTTTAGCACAAACAACTTCATGATCCAAGACCAACTCACTTAAGAGCTCAACAAGAGTTTTCTTAGGAAGGAGCTCAAAGTCTAGAGAGTCTACCTTAATGCCTTCCTCAACTTTGGATTCTTTTGTGGCTATTAGACAAGTATCTTTCATTACTTGGAAATTTTGTTCATCGTCCGAATCTCCCCATAAGACTTTCTTGGTTGGAGACTTTGCCTTTATGCACTCCTTGGTAATATGCTCATAAAATAAGCAATTGAATAACATTAAGTCAGAGTTAGAGCTTGAACTTGAATCTGGATATAGAACACCATTGGCTATGTCACAAAATGTTACCGGTTGTTCTTCGGTTTTGAAATTGCCTTGTTCCTTGAATATTTTTCTGAGTAACCTTATAGAAAGAGCAATTTCCCTGTTCTCCATGATTCAAAAAGAGATAGATATACATAACAATCAACACATGCGAGCAATTTGAGCTCTGATACCAATTTTGGATTTTACACACTTATGTAAAATTCAATACATAAGTAGCTAGAAAGCTAGTGTGTAAGGATCGAATCCAACGAGTCTAATATAGGAATGAATCACTGCTGGATAAGATAGAGTAGCTTGGATAAGCTAACACTTATAAAAGAGTATCTCGATCAACCAGCTTTAGTGTTTTAAAGATGCGGAAGTTGAAAACACTTGAAAGCTAGTCTAATCTCCAAACACACAACAAGCTATTAAGCAAGTGTGTTAGAATTACGGAAAGGGAGATTAGCGACAAGAATTGAACTTAGAATTGTTACATAGTAAGTTCGGCTCAATATGCACAGATTTTCCCCAAGGTGAGAACCCTAGGATTCTACCAAGCCCAGGATAAAACTCACCACTAATTATATTATATTAATGAAGAGAAATTACAACACTCGTAACTCTCTCACTCAATACAATCTGTGTTCAGCTCAATACAAGTAATCCTTTCTGCTCTCAAGGTGTGTAAACAAACACTCTAACCTCACGCGAATTTGGCTAAGAGTAGCTTTCCTCTAGCTACGACTCTTACCAATTCGCTTTTTGCTATCTCCTCTCAACAAGTGAGGTTTAACCTAAACACTCAACTGTACTCACTTTCTCTCTAAAGTTTTTTAGACCTCTTGTGTTTCTCTATGAGTTTCTCTCTCATCTCAGCTCTAGAGTTTGTGCACTAACAATCACCTATTGCACCTATTTATTAAATTCCTACACTTATCTGCCAAATAAAGAAAAACCTATAACAGAATGCAATGAAGAATGGCACGCTGACAATCCGTGTGATTGTTTTTGGTCTCTAAGACACCACTTGATTGCATGTACTTTGTTGTTCTCTTGAGCAACAACTTTGTCCACATTGGCAATCCTCTCCACAACACTTGCGCACCTCTAATTCGTCCAGATTGGCGATCCCAGTTCATCACTATCCATAGATACAAACACATTCTCCTATCCTTAGATTCTCGGCCTTTCCTTCGCTGCGCCTGAGTCTTTTACGTGCTGGTGTAGGATTCCACTATAGGACACTCTTCTCGTACTTTATCACTTGTACACTTCACTATGAGTTTGAAGCTCGATCTGCTAGCTCGTAGAGACTCTCTTCACTCAGCTAGTCCTTCGTTCTTCACAAATCATCACCTGGGCTTTTGATTTCTTTGTTCTTTATTTCTTCAACACAGCCTTGGCGAGACTCGCTTTTCTTGCTAGGCTCAAATCTAGTCTCTAGCTTGCCCGCTTATGACAAAGCTACTATCCTAACTCCTCGAAATTGTATGTTTATCGTCACCAAAATAAGCAAAAATGTTTAAACTACTCAAGCTTAAACTAACACGTTGAAGTAGAGTCGTTACAGAGATAGATCCATTGCAGAGCTGGCCGTTGCAAGAATCAAACCATTGTACTATATATACATAGGGTATGCGTTCATTTAACTCAACTACTTGTTCTCTTGGATCGCAAAGTTCTTCTTGTTGAGATCTATCTTTAGCACAAACAACTTCATGATCCAAGACCAACTCACTTAAGAGCTCAACAAGAGTTTTCTTAGGAAGGAGCTCAAAGTCTAGAGAGTCTACCTTAATGCCTTCCTCAACTTCGGATTCTTTGGTGGCTATTAGACAAGTATCTTTCATTACTTGGAAATTTTTTTCATCATCCAAATCTCCCCATAAAACCTTCTTGGTTAGAGACTTTTCCTTCATGCACTCCTTGGTAGTATGCTCATAACATAAGCAATTGAAGCACACTAAGTAAGAGTTAGAGCTTGAACTTGAATCTGGATATAGAACACCATTGGCTATGTCACAAAATGTTACCTGTTGTTCTTCGGTTTTGAAATTTCCTTGTTCCTTGAATATTTTTCTGAGTAACCTTATAGAAAGAGAAATTTCCCTGTTCTCCATGATTCAAAAAGAGATAGATATATATATAACAATCAACACATGCGGGCAATCTGAGCTCTGATACCAATTTTGGATTTTACACACTTATGTAAAATTCAACACATAAGTAGCTAGAAAGCTAGTGTGTAAGGATCGAAGCCAATGAGTCTAATATAGAAATGAATCACTGCTGGATAAGATAGAGTAGCTTGGATCAGCTAACACTTATAAAAGAGTAGCTCGATCAACCAGCTTTAGTGTTTTAAAGATGCGGAAGTTGAAAACACTTGAATGCTAGTCTAATCTCCAAACACACAACAAGCTATTAAGCAAGTGTGTTAGAGTTACAGAAAGGGAGATTAGCCACAAGAATTGAACTTAGAATTGTTACATAGTAAGTTCGGCTCAATATGCACAGATTTTCCCCAACGTGAGAACCCTAGGATTCTACCAAGCCCAGGATAAAACTCACCACTAATTATATTATATTAATGAAGAGAAATTACAACACTCGTAACTCTCTCACTCAATACAATATGTGTTCAACTCAATACAAGTAATCCTTTCTGCTCTCAAGGTGTGTAAACAAACACTCTAACCTCACGCGACCTTGGTAAGAGTAGCTTTCCTCTAGATACGACTCTTACCAATTCTCTTTTTGCTATCTCCTCTCAGCAAGTGAGGTTTAACCTAAACACTCAGCTGTACTCACTTTCTCTCTAAAGTTTTTTAGACCTCTTGTGTTTCTCTATGAGTTTCTCTCTCATCTCAGCTCTAGAGTTTGTGCACTAACAATCACCTATTGCACCTATTTATAAAATTCCTAAACTTATCCGCCAAGTAAAGAAAAACCTATAACAGAATGCAATGAAGAATGGCACGCTGACAATCCGTGTGATTGTTTTTGGTCTCTAAGACACCACTTGATTGCATGCACTTTGTTCTTCTCTTGAGCAACAACTTTGTCCACATTGGCAATCCTCTCCACACCACTTGCGCACCTCTAATTCGTCCAGATTGGCAATCCCCGTTCATCACTATCCATAGATACAAACACATTCTCCTATCTTAGCTTCTCGGCCTTTCCTTCGCTGCGCCTGAGTCTTCTACACGCTGGTGTAGGATTCACTGTAGGACACTCTTCTCGTACTTGATCACTTGTACACTTCACTATGAGTTTGAAGCTCGATCTACTAGATCACAGAGACTCTATTCACTCAGCTAGTCCTTTGTTCTTCACAAATCATCACCCGAGCTTTTAATTTCTTCGTTCTTTATTTCTTCAACACAGCCTTGGCGAGACTCGCTTTTCTTGCTAGGCTCAAATCTAGTCTCTAGCTTGTCCGCTTATGTCAAAGCTACTCTCCTAACTCCTCGAAATTCTATGTTTATCGTCACCAAAATAAGCAAAAATGTTCAAACTACTCAAGCTTAAACTAACACGTTGAAATAGAGTCGTTGCAGAGATAGATCCATTGCAAAGCTAGCCGTTGCAAGAATCAAACCTTTGGTTGAGTGGTAAATCTTACAGAGGAAGATAAGCTACGCTATATATACACCAGGTATGCGTTCATTATTGACCTTTACCGTTGTCTATCATCAGATCCCTCTCCGAAATCACTATATTCCCACTCGCTACAACTTACTCTTACTCGCTCTAGCCTTATACCTTCTCAGAAAGCCCAATCCTCACAAACCCCAAATCACAAAGCACCTCAGACTAAATAGCAGTTCAATCTCCTCTCGCTAAGCTCACCAAAGACGAGCACCTCGCAGAGCTTATGGCGAACAGAACCGTCGATCTGGAGAAGATAGCCCAACGAAGGCTTGACAAATTTGTTGCTCAGTCTTCTACAACTCCTCCTCCGGCGACACCAAAAGCTCCGGTGTTGGAATCAATGTCTTATCAAATTCCTGACACTCCAGCAAATCCAGAAATTAGTGTTACCGAGGGTCTAGCTACAGAGCAGGGTAAGGAAATTGTGCCATTGGTTGATCCAACCGGAGCCTCCATTGCCAACGTGCTCAAAGATTTGGTGAACGTCGATTTAAAGCTATTTTCCCAGCCACCAAAGCTAGATAAAGGTGAAATACTCTTGCTTACTTCTCCTCCTATTCCTCTGACCCTTGCTTTTCATTTAAAGATGAAGATGATGAGGATTTTTCTCCGGCTCAGCATAAGCTTATCAGATATGCCAAGAGCACATCCAAGGCTGCCGGTAAACGCAAAATGATAGAGATTGAGGAAGAAGAACAGTTTATAGAGGAATAAGAAAGTGGTGAATAATTTCCACCAAAAGTCATTGTGAAGAAGGATAAACAATCCAAAGCAAAGAAGAAGTGGAAGAGAAGTCAAGGCGATTGTCATGTCCGAGCTTCCACAGTTTCTGCCGCTTCCTACTAGTATTATGACGCGCGACTTATTAGCTCCCTTGTTTGTATCGCCAGACATGCTTGAAGCGATTAAAAAGGTGCCAGGTTCAGATTACTTCACTTAGATGCTAAAGATGAAGGACCGGGATAAGCTCGATAATGAAGTAAGTAAAGCTAATCTCGACCTTGTTCGTCACTATAACTCCCGCTTCTCTTCCAACTCTACTTCTGGTTAACCATCGTGTATCACGTTTCAATGGCTAAACGATGTTCTAGAAAGTTTGAAGGTGAATGACCTGGCCAAAGTGATTGATCAAGAGCCTTGCCCTGACGGCTCATTGGTTGGGTTCAGTCGTCTCTACAAAAAGAATTTGCCTGCGGACTTGAGATTCATCAAGGAAACCGTATTTGGTAAGAATTTCCCTGCAAAGTTGAATACTGATCACCTTTTAGCGTCTAAGCGACTCTTTCACCACTTCATCGTAAAGAATATTACACCCAGGAATTCTATTCTCGACCATGTTACTATCTCAGACTGCTATATAATGGCAGAGTACTTGAGCGGAGAGCTAATCAACACGACGCAAATTAAGTTCTCTCATATGGTTGTTAGCAAAGCTCACCATGGATCCCCTCTCCCATTTCCACACATCATAGCGCGTACATTAATGGCTGAAGGCCTTTACAAGTGTAGGTTTATAAAATCCTATTCTGGATCGGATCAAGTTGCTTGAATCGGCTAGTTCTTATAAAAGAGTAGATCAATCAACTCGCGTAAGTGTTTCAAGATATGGAAGTTGAAAACACGTTTAAGCTAGTCCAATCTCGAAGTTAAACACAACAAGCTAGTTAGCTAGTGTGTTATAGTTGCAGAAGGGGAGATCAACTACAAAAATTTGAACTTAAGATTGTTAGATGATAAGCTCGGCTCAAATGCAAGGATTTTTCCAAGGTGAGAACCCTAAGCTTCTACTAAGCTCGGGATAAAACTCACAACTAATAGATCATATTTATCAAGAGTAATTACAACACTTAGTAATACTCTCTCTGAACACAATCTGACATTCAGCACAATACAAGCAATCCTTTCAACTCTCAAGGTGATTTGTCACACTCACTAACTTCACGCGACCTTGGCAAAGAGTAGTTTTCCTCTATCTAACACTCTTTCTAATTCGCTCTTGCTTTCTCCTCTTAGCAAGTGAACTTTTCATAAGCATTCAGCTCTCTAGCTTTCTCTGCTAAAGCTTTTAGCTCTATTTTGCTCTTTTCAGCTCATGTGCCTAACATCAACTATTGCACATATTTATAGCATTTGTACATTATCCTCCAAGTAAAGCAAATCTATAATCTACGACAATGAAGAAGTCCACGCTGGCAATTCGTGTGATCGATCCCTTCCCTGGAGCGCAACAACAATTCCACGTGTTTTATGCTTCTTCTCTTGGGTAACCGTATTGTCCACACTGGCAATCCTCTCTACACGCTCAGCACTTCCTTCATTCGTCCAACTTGGCGATCCTGTTCATCACTATCAATAGGTAGAAGTTCCTTTATCTCCTATCCTTAGCTTCTCGGCCTTTCCTTCACTATGCTCGAATTCACTATGCGCTGGTGAAGGACTCCTTAGTAGGACTAACATCTTGGCACTTCATTACTTGTACACTCTCTATGAGTTTGAAGCGCAATCCATTAGCTCGCAACTACTCTCATTCTCTTTAGCTAGTCTTTCCATCTCCAAAACTCATCACCTGGGTCTTTTATTCTTCTCTTTTTTTCTTAATACTACCATGACGAGACTAGCTTTCCCAGCTAGGCCTAAAGCTAGTCTCCACATGGATTTAACTAGTTTCCTTGTGTCAAATCTACTCTCCTAACTCCTCGAGCTATTCCTAGAAAGCTTATCACACACAATGGATATCAAATATTTATGCTTATCATCATCAAAACAAGCGGAAAGATTGAGCAAGCTAGTTACAAAGTCTAGCTCAAACCAACAATTCCCCCTTTTTGATGATGACAAACACTTAAACAATAAAGCACATAATGTTTCAAAACATACTCAGTTAAGCTTAAGATATGCAATGAAGCGTAATCGAATACTTTCAGATATAAAAAATTAGCTCAATATCTTGCTAAAAGCACTTAGCAAGAGTATCTTTGTTCCCCCTTAGACCAAGCTGGTCTAAAATCTCCCCCCTTAGTTGAATAAGGTGTGAACCTGTTAACTTTCCCCTTTTGACATCATCGAAAAATGCAAGTGTAATTCATTCAAAGGGAACTAAAGTGGAATAGGGTACAAAAGCTTAACTAAGTAATCATGCATATAAAGTCATTAAGCACAGAAATGTAAGGTTTACCCATGCAAAAAGCACAAGATTATAGAAACCATAAAGCATACTATATTATCATTTAGTCCTTACACCTTTTTTTGAGTTGGAGAGATCCTAAGATTACTAGTTAGACATTTTAGCAAGCAAAAATAACACAAAAGCACATATAAACACAAGCTTTAGGACACCCTAGGGATCGCGTTGTCGTGTTAGAGAAAATAAGGTATGTAGGATGCGGGAGTGTTCATCTTGACGTTCTGTCATGAGTAAAAGTTGGGTGGATATTTGAGAGAGGCTCTTGTCAATAGTAGAGCATTGTAACTGAATAGCTTGGACAATAGAAACATGAGATTCGTTGGTAGTGGGTTTAGCTAAATCTGTAAACTGAGTGCGTGAAAAACTGGCAGCTGGCAGGAGTATCTTTGCAGGAGGGGCCTTGGATACGAGATCGGAAACCTTCTCCAAAGTCAATACATCATTGAAGCTAGTCTTAGAGACTAGATTGTAAAGGCCTTCAACTTTCTACTTGAGCCATATAAGATGAGGGAATAAGAGAGGGCTACCATGATGTGCTCGACTAGCAGCCATGTGAGAGGACATTATTTGGGTTGTGTTGATGAGCTCCCCGCATAAATACTCGACCATGATACAAAAGTCAGGGATAGTCACTAGGTCGAGGTTGGAATTCCTTGGAGTGATATTCTTGACGATTGAGTGGTGGAGAAGTCACTTATATGCTGAAAGGTGATCAATCTTCAATGTTGCAAGAACATTCTTACCAGAGACCATCTCCTTGATAAGTCTGGAATCCGCTGGCTAGTTCTTCTTGTGAAGACGACCATAACCAACCAAAAAGCCATCTGGTCCAGGATCTTGACCTATCACCCTATCCAGGTCCTTAACCTTGAAGCTTTCTTGAGCATAACTCATCCACACAAAATTGATAGAAGAGGGTTCACCAGAAGCAGAGTTTGTAGAAAAACGAGAGTAAAATTGGCGGACAAGATCAAGATCATCTTTTGGTTACCTCATTTTCAATCTTGTCCCAGTTCTGCATCTTCAACATATACGTGAAGCGATCTGAACCTCAAGCATCCTCAATCGCTTTGAGCATCTTTGGTGATACAATCAACGAAGCGAGTATGTCTCGCTTTGCTATATACGGTGGAATTGTTGGAAATTCAGACTTCTCTGTATTTGCTTCTTTCTTCTGTTTCTTTTCTTTAGACTTCTTTTCCTTCTTCATTGTCACTTTTGAAGGTACTGACTCTGCACTTTCTTCTTCTTCTTCAGAAAGCAGTTCTTCTTCCACTATCTCAATCATCTTTCGCTTCCTGACAGCTTTAGATAGGCTCTTAGCATCTCTGATAAGCTTGTGCTGCGTCGGAGCGAAATTATCATCATCTTCATCTTTGAATGAAGCAGCTAGACTCTAAGGATTAGGAGGAGAAGTAAGAAGAAGATATTCACCTTTTTCCGACTTAGCCGGATTCGTGAACACCTCGGGTTCAATGTTCTTCATGTCTTTCAACACGTTGGCGACAAAGGTAGTGATTGGATTATCCACTGGCACAATCTCCTTACCCTGTTTAGTAGTTGTTACCTCAACGACTTCAAGAGAGACTTGCTCTGGATCAGCTGGAGGGCAAGGAGTCTTAGAAGACGGTGACCCCGACACTAGAGCTTTCGGTGTTGTTGGTGGAGAAGATGTGGAGGACTGAGCATCTATTCTATCTAGATGGTGTTGAGATGCTTCCTCAAGATCAACTGTCATGTTGCGATAGAGCTCTTCAAGGAGCTCTTCCTTTGTGAGATTAGAGAGAGGATATTTTTTGGCCATTTGGTCTGAAGAGTATATTTGTTTTTGGGGATTTAGAGATGGGGCTTTCTTAGGACGTATAATAGATCAGAGCGAGTAGACGCGAGAGGGAGAGAGATGGAGCGAGTGTGAATATAATCGATTATGAAAGGGAGATGTTAATGAAACACGATAAAGATCAATAATGAAGGAATACCCGTGTTTATATAGTGTAGCACAATCTTCATCTGTAAGTTTTCACCACTGAAACAACAGCTTGATTCTCGCAACGGCTAGCTCTGCAACAAATAGATGTGTAATGACTATAATCACAACATCTATAATCTTAGAAGCTTTAGAAAGGATATATGCAGACACACTTTTCTGAGAAGCACTTTATTGAGTGACATGTGGCTCTGCAAAACAATAGCTGTAACGATTACATGAGATGCGCTGGCAGCTAGTGTGATGCGCTGTGACGTGTATGTGTGGATTTTCTGAATCCACTTATACTTGATAACTGAGCCACATAGTGTTGGTTTGAGGTAGAATGTGGAATTAGCTAGCTCAACCATTTCTCTTCTTGTTGATGATGAAGAACATAAGTATTTGATGTCCATTATCTGTGATAAGCTTTGAAAGAATAGCTCGAGGAGTTAGGAGAGTATCTTTGACACAAGTGGACAAGCTAGAGACTAGCTATGAGCCTAGCAAGGAAAGCGAGTCTTGCCAAGGCAGTGTTGAAGTAATAAACGAAGAAAATAAAGACCCTAGTATGAGTTGTGAAGATGGAAGGATTAGCTAAAGCAAAAAGAGTCGTTGCGAGCTAGTGGATCTCTCTTCAAACTCAAAGAGAGTGTACAAGTGATCAAGTACCAAAGAGTGAGTCCTATGGTGGAATCCTACACTAGCATGTACAAGGTTCAGGCATAGTGAAGGGAAGGCCGAGAAGCTAAGGATAGGAAAATTTGCGATTTCTACCTATGGATAGTGATGAATGGGGATTGCAAGCTGGACGAATTAGAGGTGAGCAAGAGGTGTGGAGAGGATTGCCAACATAGACAAAAATGTTATTCAAGAGAAGAAGGAAAAATGCGTGTGTAATCGTTGATGCGCTTCATGAATGGATCAGTCACATGGATTACCAATGTGGACTTCTTCATTGCCATGGATTGTAGGATTTGCTTTACTTGGATAATAAGTTTAGAAATGCTATAAATATGTGAAATAGGTGATGTTAGGCACATGAGAGCAAAGAAGAGCATAGGGAGCTAAACGCTTTAGAGAGAAAGCTAGAGAGTTGAGTGCTTAGGGAAAACCTCACTTGCTGAGAGGAGAAAGCAAGATTGAATTGGTAAGAGCGTTAGCTAGAGGAAAGCTACTCTTAGCCAATGTCGTGTGAGGTTAGTGTGTGGTCTAAATCATCATGATAATAGAGAGGATCACTTGTATTGAGATGAACGTAGATTGTGCTGAGTGAGAGTGTTACAATTTGTTGTAATTACTCTTGATTAATATAATCTAATTAGTGGTGAGTTTCATCCCGAGCTTATTAGAAGCTTAGGTTTATCATCTTGGGGAAAATCTTGCATTTGAGCCGAACTTATCATCTAATAATTTTATGTTCAAAGTATTATAGCTAATCTCCTCTTCCATAACTCTAACATACTTGCTTACTAGTTTGTTGTGTTTATCTTGGAGATTAGACTATCTTAAACATATTTTCAACTTTCATATCTTCAAAACACTTAAGCGAGTTGATCAAGATACTATTTTATAAGTGTTAGCCGATCAAAGCTACTTGATCCTTTCTTAACGAAGGTAAAAAATCTACAATTGGTATCAAAGCTTTGGACGCTCACTTGCATTGATTCCTACTCTCTAGTCTGAATCATGGGCAACGACAAAAATGTTTTCAACCTAGGAATCTCTTTAGCTAAGACTCATATCGTAGCTGAGGGTGAACTAGACTGGTGGCTCACTTTGACTCGAAACTATACCCAAGAAACTGACTATAAATGTCGGAGGATCATTGACAAAGGTGAAAAAACTCTCAAGGATAAAACGGGCACATACAAATGGAGACCAACTGAGTATGCTACTCTTGAGAAGAATGCAAAGGCGATGCAACTCTGTCTAAATGCTCTCTCACGAAAGGATATCTACAAGTACATGTCACTGCCAACAACGAAGCTCATGTGGAACGTTATCATTGATATGCACAACGAGAGTGAGGATATGAAGAACAATCATCGATTCAAACTCCAAAGGGACTTTGATTCATTTAAAATGTGTGAATTACCGAGTCTGGTTCGGACTATCATTCTAGATTCCAAGTACTATGTGACAAGATGTCCTCCGCATGACTGAAGGTACAACCTTGAGAACAATCTTTAGCTTTTATCCATGGTTTTAATGCTAAATTTGATACAACTAAACGTATAATTCTAATGACAAAAGAAACGAAAGAGTTTTCTATATCTGTACTTGCTAGAAAATCAAGAATATAGGAAACTGAGGATAAAAAAGAGTTGCTAGCATCGAAGGAATCCCAAGGAGTAGCTCTCTTGCTCACCAGTGTTCTTTAAAAGGTCAAAGATAACAATGAATCACACAATGAAGTAGACCGGAAAATAGCTATGATGACCAAGCTCGCCAGAAGGTTCTTTAAGAAGAAGAATGGCTTAACAACGAAAGATTACAAGCCAACAAACCTCAAGCACGTCACATTCTACAACTACTCAGTTAAAGGACATTTTCCCAAGGATTTGCATAAGGAGGAACAAAGTGGATCTAAATCCATACCTAGAAAGGAATTTGTCACCTTATGGGGCGATTTTGATGATGAGGTGGACGTTGAAGAAGAACCAGAGAAATGTTTATTAATAAACAAAGATCCAACTCCTGAACTTGACTTTGAGGTAAGTCTTCTTGAACTCAAACTCTCCTCTACACCACTTCTCTCTAACTCTGAGGGGTACTCGATCAACCGAATCTATCTGAAGACAAGCTTGATTTGAGCGATTCCGATTCCTCATAGTCTACTATGACTATATCTGAGGAAGAGCTCAAAAAAGTGAGTGTGGAGAAAGACAAGCTTGACTCAAGCCAGTCTTTTAAGAATCAGCGTGTACGTACTATGCCCTCAAAAGCCAAGTAAGAACAAGCAAAAGCAGAGATAGTGTTACCTTCCAAATGTGAACCTCACCAAGTGCTAGATCTGAATAGTGATATCTACTATGAGCGAGTTCCTAGAACTATCAAGATAAAAGTTTTACCTTCCAGTTCTAGAATTGCAAGTTCTAATATTCCTACAAAGTAACCACATTGTTGGAAACAAAAAGCTTGATTCTTTCTTGCAGGATGGAATGAAGAGTAGAAGGCACAGAAGCATATCTTAAGCTACTCTAATTTCACAAACAAGGTGGATTTTATATCTCCTTTAGGGTTGAACCGAAGAAATCAAGCGTGCTTCAAAATTAATACACATCTCTTTCACTCTTATCTTACATGGGTATGGTAGGATTTCTCATGTACCTTACTACTTTCAGACCTGATATACTCTTCGCAGTGGGTGTGTGTGCTCGTGCTCAATCAGATACAAGGGATTCACATCTTGTAAATATGAAGCGAGTCCTTCGACATTTGAAAGGGACTCCAGATTTGTGTCTTTGGTATCCCAACGGTGGTAAGCTCTCTCTCATAGGATATAACGATACAGACTATGCTGGTTATTTGGTAGATAGAAAGAGTACAAGTGGAATGGCTCATATCTCGGACCTTTTTTGGTGTCTTGGGGAGTAATGAAACAAAACTCTATAGCCATTTCTAAAACCAAAGTTGAATACATTGCGGAAGCCGCTTGTTATTCTCAGCTGCTATGGATTAAAACAATAGCTTGCCGACTATGGTGTTCCTTTAGGTACTCTACAGATTCTCTACGACAATACATGTGCCATTAATCTATCTAAGAATCTGGTACATCGCTCTCGCTATAAGAATATTGATGTTTGACACCATTTCCTTCATGATCACATTAAGCATAAGAGGGTGAAGCTTGTTCAAGTGCCGACAGAGAACCAAATACCTGACATCTTTACTAAAGCGCTAAACCGAGTACCTTTCTTAAATCTTAGACTTCAGCTGGGCTTAATTCCTATCAATTAGACCATTCGTCCACTCGTTGTAAGTCTCTTCTAATTGGATAAGTTTTTACATACTATTTTGTCACTGGGAACTTAAGTTGAGATTCACTTTCATGTCTTTTCTTGTTAAGTCGCTCTATCTTAACAAGAACTGACTAGCTTGATGTGTATATTGTTGCAAACATCATACTATTTTATGTTTCACTGCATGCTCTTTTTTACCTTATGAATAGAGAATGGTGATAGTCTTCTTGCCTTATTACATTCCTAAGAATGATCCAGTATCCCATTTAATGATATGATTCATGATTCCCTGAATACCCCTTCTACAAGACATATTCATTATTGTGACAAAGAGCCAATATCCCATTTATATGCACATGTTGAATACATGAAATATTTGAGTGTGAGTGAACCCCCTTAAATGAGCATTAGTTCCCCTTAGTTGCGCTTTGATATTCATGTTAAGCATTCTATATTGTATCATATCTCAAGCATGATCTTACTTCTTCCCGATATAAGTAATTCAAGCGCCAATTGATCAAGCAAGTGAACAATCAACTACCTCAAAGCCAAGCACTACTAGAGAAATTTAAGTGCTATTAGACGAGGTATAAGATGAAGTCAATACATAACAGTCGTTATCAGATAAATCATGTCTAGTATCACTTCAAAGATCAAAGCTTGAGTCCAGTGCCAAGAAACTCTTTATCATATGGCACTGGGACAAGAGAAGCCACTCAAAGAAGAGTTCAAGTCTTTTTTATAAACGATGATGAACATACTGAGGAAGAAGGTGCTTTTAGAGGATACTCTTACTTGCTTTCTGAATATTCAATGCGTGACTATTTGATAGACTTGTTAGGATTCCAACTAAAAAAAGGCGTGAGGATTAATATATATATATATATATATATATTATGCCTTTGATTGACTATAGGGATATGAGTGCTTCTTGGTTACTGTCTCGCTTTGCTTGATCTTTGAATGATTTTGCATGCTTTTGATTTAAGCGTGATTGAGTAGATCCCTTTTAGTTCCCTTTGATGAACTAGCTATTTATATTTGATGATGCCAAAAGGGGAAGTAAACGGTTTTGGAAGGTGAAGGATTGAGGTAGAATACTCTTTCCGTCGTCTAAATTGGGAAGATTTTAGACCAGCTTGGTCGAAGGAGGAACAAAGGTAGACTTGCTATCTGTTTTTAGCAAGATTGAGCTAATTTGTTATATCTGAAAGTATTCGATTAAGCTTTATTGCATATCTTATGCTTAACTGAGTAAGTTTTGAAATATAATGCACTTTATTTTTTAGGTGTTTGTCATCATCAGAAAGGAAGAAATTGTTGGTTTGAGCTAGAATATGAAATTAGCTAGCTCAACCATTTCACTTGTTTTGATGATGATAAACATAAGTATTTGATGTCCATTGTGTAATATAATCTTTCCAGGAATAGCTCGAGGAGTTAGAAGAATAGCTTTGACATAAGCGGACAAGCTAGAGACTAGCTTTGAAACTAGCAGGGAAAGCGAGTCTCGCGAAGGCAGTGTTGAAGAAATAAACGAAGAAAATAAAGACCCAAGTATTGAGTTGTGAAGACGGAAGGATTAGCTAAATCGAAGGGAGTCGCTGCGAGCTAGTGGATCGCGCTTCAAATTAAGAGAGAGTTACAAGTGATCAAGTGCCAAAGAGTGAGTCCTACGGAGGAATCCTACACCAGCGCATTAAAGATTCGGGCGCAGTGAAAGGAAGGCCGACAAGCTAAGGATAGGAGAATGTGGGATTTCCACCTATAGATAGTGATGAATGAGGATCACAAAGATGGATTAATTAGAGAAGCGCAAGTGGTGTTGAGAGGATTGCTAACGTGGACAAAACTATTACTCAACAGAACAAGAAAAAATGCGTGTGGAATTGTTGATACGCTCCATGAAGGGATCGGTCACACCGATTGACAACGTAGACTTCTTCATTCCTATAGATTATATGATTTTCTTTACTTGGAGAATAAGTTTAGAAATGCTATAAATATTCTCAATAGGTGATGTTAGGAACATGAGAACAGAGAAGAGGATAAAGAACTAAAGGCTTTAGAGAGAAAGCTAGAGAGCTGAGTGCTTAGGGAAAACCTCACTTGCTGAGAGAAGAAAGAAAGAGCGAATTGGTAAAGCATTAGCTAGAGGAAAGCTACTCTTAGCCAAGGTCGCGTGAGATTAATGTGTGGTCTTAATCATCTTGAAAACAGAGAGGATCACTTGTATTTAGCTGAACGTAGATTGTGTTGAGAGAGAGTGTTACAAATTGTTGTAATTACTCTTGATTAATATAATCTAATTAGTGGTGAGTTTTATCCCGAGCTTAGTAGAAACTTAGGGTTCTCACCTTGAAGAAATCTTGTATTTGAGCCGCACTTATCATCTAACAATTTTAAGTTCAAAGTTTTGTAGCTAATCTCCTCTTCCGCAACTCTAACACATTAGCTTACTAGCTTGTTGTTTTTATCTTGGAGATTAGACTGGCTTAAACGTGTTTTCAACTTTCATATCTTCAAAACACTTAAGCGAGTTGATCGGGATTTTCTTTTATAAGTGTTAGCTAATCAAAGCTACTTGATTCGTTCTTAATGAAGGTCAAAACCTACACGTAGCCTTATTGAATCCATTTATACTAGATCACGAGGCTATTTGTCTAGACTTCACTTTTTCTGAGCTGAAAAGATTACCTTCCTCATTAAGCAGACTTCGTGGTTAAGCAAACCCCAAAAGTGGCTTAGACTGCCTCTGAAGCTACTCTCACACAAATGTTTGATCATTCTAGAAGTGTAAAGCAAGTGTATATATGCGCCCAATGTATCATTTATGAATGTAACAGAATAACAGGGAAATGCACTTTTCACAAGTAGGGACGTAAAACACTCACACTCAGCATATAATGAATATAACATATGTGCATAAGAGGGTTACTCGCCTTTACACAAAAATTAATACTTCCTATTGTGGAGTTTATCAAGGGAATAACGAAGCGTTACATTAATGTTAGGCAAGGGACAATGTATGAATGGATCAATTCTTATGCCTTGTAAAGGGGCAAGAAGATGATCACCATCCTCTATTTGTGTCACAAGAAGAGAACTTAATTGGCTAAGACTATAATCAATAGCTTTAATGCAATATACTACCTTAGCTAGTCTGGCTTGTGAAATAGATGATGCAAGAAAACAATAAAGCAAGCAACACAATCCAACTAAAGTTCCCCAAGTAGAATTGAACTGCACTAATTCATAGTCAATGTATGGGAGAAACTTACATCATATATCTTGCTTCAGCTAATAAGATAATATAGAAAACCTGTA
Organism: Phyllobates terribilis; assembly: GCF_046119375.1. Lineage (NCBI taxonomy): Eukaryota > Metazoa > Chordata > Amphibia > Anura > Dendrobatidae > Phyllobates > Phyllobates terribilis. The sequence continues at coordinate 58,932 of NW_027367015.1, forward strand.
GAAGCCCAAGGCGTAGAAAGATATCCAAGCAAAGCACCTCAGAAATGATATGTTTTTGCTATTTTCTCTTCTGGAAGTATAAGATATATTTCAGCGAGTTGAATAAAGATTCCTTTGAAGTTCCCAAAGACTGACTTGAAAATATCGGTGTCCCGCTTCAAATGATATATGTAGTTGTTCCATGAATGAGACTCGCTTTGAATAAAGCAATACTTTACCACATAGATGTACACCTTGTGGAAGATAAGAGTGAAAGAGATGTGTATTAGTCAATGTAGCACGCTTGATTTCTTCGTTTCAACCCTGAAGGAGATAGAAAACTCCTTATTTGTGAAATGAGAGTAGCTTAAGATATGACTTTTTTCCTTCTACTCTGCACTCCAACCTACAAGATAAGATGAATCTTGACTTTGTAGGAACGTTAGTCCTCGCAATTCCAGAACTGGAAGGTAGAACTTTCATCTTCACAGTTCTAGGAACTCCCTCATAATAGATGTCATCATTAAGATCTTGCACTTGGTGAGGTTTACCTTTGGAAGGCTTTCCTCGATGTGCTTGATCGGAGCTTGTTATATGGTGTTAACTAGCGACAATTAGAATAGGTTTAGTGGTGTTTAGGTGCTTAACAAGTGGTATGCCCGGAATCCGGTTTGGAGTTCATTTATGGATTAGCGGGATGCTCGTAAGCGGTATTGAGTGGTTTTATTATGGAGAGCCCGCTTTTTCTCACTTTTAGTGCATTCGGGATGGAGCTAGATGAATTATGCCACGCCTACACCCCAGGAGAAGACGAGAGGCGAAGCCCAGCTGCCTCGACACTTACAGAAGATAGAAGTCCATCTCAGGAGAAGAAGTCACGACAGAGATGAAGCATTAGGACCGAGATTCAGCCTCAGGAGAAGTTATCACGACCGAGACAGAGATGTCACGACCGTGACTTAGCCACAGTTGAGTTGTCACGACCGAGAGGCTTGTCACGATCGTGACCAACACAGAACCGAGAACTGGAGCAAGATCACGATCGTGACCCCTGTGTCACGGTCGTGATGCGGACACGGAATGGCCCAGAATTGCAGAATTTATTCGAGATTTTATTAGTTATTTCCACATCTTTTGATTTATTTTCATTTATTTTAATTCCCTTTTATTAGAGACTTTATAAGGCTTAGGAAATTAGGTTAGATCATTCATTCATCATTCATTCATTCATTCTTTCATTTTAAGTAGAATTCAGTAGCAGCCAGCGAAAATTTCCACCTTTGTTTTCCCATCATCATTCATGATTATTCATTGCTTTTGATGGCTATGTCTGGCTAAGTTCATCATAGTTCACTCTTTAGGCTGAAGCCATTGTTCTAGGTTTGTTGTGAGAATTCTAACGCTTATGTTCTAAGTTTAATTTCAGGATTGTTTTATAATCTCTTGTGCTTTATTAGTATCATTGATTGATCTTGATTTTATCTAGGTTGCAAACTAGGTTGATTGTTATCCATCATATTGCTAGGCTAGATAATTCAATTTAAAAAGTCTTGTCTTTAGGTAGCGAGCATGATTTGCATAGACTATTTACGAGTGCTTATTATGTAGAGATTATAAACTGTGTCGAGTATCGGCGATTTGCCAATGGTATTGCATAGGCCTACTTATCTTTGATCTTTATGTTGTTGTGCTTTTGAATCTTGGGATTTACTTGGTTATTGCATAATAAGGGTTTCTAGGACTATTTGGATTAGTTGCTATTTACGAACAAAGAATAGGACAACCAGATTAAATAATTCAGAATATAAGTAATTAGAATTCGATGATCAAGATTCCACTTGAATAATGCGCTGATGCTAAATGAGTGAGATTTTTACCCATATTTGTGTACAACCCAATCATTATATTGCTTTCATACTTGCTTAATTGCTTAGTTAATTAAGATCATACAAACCCCCCCAATTGTTACTACTTGGTTTCATAATTGGAAATAAAGTATCGTTCTGACTCTCTTGAGATTCGACCCTTCCTTACCACTTTACTAGTGGATTCTTTAGTTGGTATCTTTGATAGACATAACGACTTTAGTCTCATCAAATTTTGGCGATGTTGCCGGGGAGCCAACTGTTATAGTTTATTTCTATTTGTGTTACTACTTCAGTGTGGACCTATCTTATTGTCCACACTTGCGCTACTGATCCAAATTTATTTGTTTACGATCCAGAGATAGAGTGGACGTTTTTGTAGACTTTAAGGCAAGGGATTCACGACTTGGTGATTGACAACATGGCTGGAAATCAAACGCTGCGACAACTTACAGACCCAGACCTGACGCAACACCACCTAGGAGTAACGCTGCATGACCTAAATGTTGGTGTCACGTTCTAGCTCAAGACTGGTTTCATCAATCTGCTACCGTAATTCCATGGTCTGGTTGGGGAAGACCCGATTATGCATCTGAGTAAGTTTCACGACATCTGCAGCTGCAGTAAGCCGAGTAACGTCACCAACAAGCAGATAAAGATGAGAGCTTTTCGTCTTACTTTGAAGGATAATGCGCGACAATGGTACTATTTTCTACCCACATGGAGTATCGACACTTGGGAGAAGCTACACAAAGCCTTCCTTAGTAAGTATTTCCCGTCCAAGAAGGTTGTTGCTTTGAAAAGAGCGATTGCTATGGTGGAGCAACATGATGGCGAGTCACTGTACGACTACATCGAGAGGTTCACGAGATTATCCGCTAGCTGCCCATTCCCATGGGTTCGAGGAGAAAGACTTGGTGACCCACCTTTACAATGGGTTACTTGACCATGAGAGAAGGCTAGTAGACGGTGCCTGCAACGGTAGTGTGCTGAATTTGACTCATGCTGAAGCCAGAGTCCAAATAAAGGAAATAGCCGAAGGGACTAGGAGTTTTGGGAGGACGTATACGAAGAAAGGAGCTAATGTTGTGAGTTAAGGAGATCCTGGATGGAAGAGTGAGATCACTGAGTTAAAGAGTATGATCAAGAGTATCACCCTTGGTAATAAGAAGCCAGCATGACTATGCGGTATTTGCGCAGAATACAGTCATCACACTGATGCGTGCCCACAACTGTAGGATCCAACTGTTGCTGAAGTGCATGCTGTGGGGGGTTTTGGGCCTTCCAGACCTTGGTATGAGCAAAACAACAACAACAACAACTACAATCCGCGAGAGAACAACGACAACTACAACCCGAGGGGCAATGATCATCCTGGTTTAGATGGAGCGAACCAGCTGGTGGGTAGAATCAACAATATCAATACAATAACCACTACCGTGCACCATACCCACCAAAGCCACAGGGGCCATCTACAGAGAAAATGCTCAAATCTTTGACCCAACACTTCACCACTCATGTCCAGAAGACAAAATGAAGCATAAAGAGTCCTGAGAAACAATGTGGGAAAATCGTCGAAGCTATCTCTAACCTCACTCAACAAAACTCGAGGAATCTCCCATCTAAAACCGAGAGAAATCCAAGAGAGAACGTTAGCGCTGTGCACTTGAGAAGTGGACGAAACCTCGACGAAAAGATAGAAGAAGAGATGCTGCGAGAGGAAGCTGGGCAGTTGTCACGACCGAGACAAGACTATCACAATCAAGACTTTTACCTAGAGAAGACATCACGATCGAGACAAAGGCATCACAACCGAGAAGGGGGTGATTTGGTTTCCGAAAGAATTGAGAAAGAGGGTCACGACCATAACACTGTGTCACGATCGAGACTAAGCCCCATTTATCACCATCACGATCGTCAGCTATCTCGACCAAGACCCAGTACTGATGTCCCTGACTTTTAACCGCTGAATGCTGACGACGATTATGAGGACATAGGTGACTTCAAGTTGAGGCAAGAAAACTATGTGAGGCTGCATTTCCCTCCGTTGTACTCCGAAAAACCACCTGCACCATTCCCAGAAGCCTTGAAAGACATGCACAGACCTGCGAACGACAAGGAAATCTTCGAAACATTTA